>NC_091242.1:3156256-3223756 GCF_040958095.1 Procambarus clarkii | reverse complement strand
ACCGAGTCAGTACTCACGTTTTCTGTGATGAGCGCGCGGGTTAGGTATGGTATACTATATAATTATCGGGAACACAGTTCTGTTTAGCTTTTTGAGGGGTGAAAAGACTGGTTTCGAGGTGTGCGAGACTCCACACGATTACCCATCGAGGTAACCATTGTTAGCCTCTTAGTAACTGTCCATAATGGTCACGTCACGGACAGGAAAACACTGTTTAGTTGTGACACTTCAATATTTACGGCCTATAAACGTAACATCTAGTAAAGTTGGCTTCGTTCTCGACTGACAATGAGGGATCTCGGGTTCGATTCCAAGGATAGAAATGGTTAAGCATGTTTCCTTTTACCTAATGCATCTGTTCACCTTGCAGTAAATCGGTTCGCAGCAGTTAGGCAACTGTTGTGGAGTTTCATCCTGTGGAGTGTCAGTAGTTCCACTTTGGGGAGACCTCCATACAAGACTAAAGTACACACACACACACGCACACGCGCGGGCTTTCTGTCCCCGACAAAACAAATCAAACCTTTAAAAATTAGTCCTTTTGTTCTCCTGTCAGTGCCAGACGACGCCAGTTGACTCACCTACTTGTGTTCACCTAATTGTACTCACCTAGTTGTACTCACCTAGTTGTGTCTGCAGGATCGAGCATTGACTCTTGGATCCCGCCTTTCGAGCATCGGTTGTTTACAGCAATGACTCCTGTCCCATTTCCCTATCATACCTAGTTTTAAAATTATGAATAGTATTTGCTTCCACAACCTGATCCTGAAGTGCATTCCATTTTCCCACTACTCTCACGCTAAAAGAAAACTTCCTAACATCTCTGTGACTCATCTGAGTTTCCAGCTTCCACCCATGTCCCCTCGTTCTGTTACTATTCCGTGTGAACATTTCGTCTATGTCCACTCTGTGTTGACGCGGGTTGAGTTTTGCTCCTGGTGTCACATCTCAGCCAACTGGTGTACACATTTCTGTAAATAATGGGCGCAGTGGTCTACGTCTTCGACTCACAACCGAGGAAGTCTAGTTCAAGCTCCGTGCAGTACAGAAACCATTGGGCACGTTTCTTTTCACCTTATGCCTCTATTCATCTTGCAGTAAAAATAGGTACCTGTGAGTTAGGCCACGATGGGACATCTTGGAGCCCAAATACAGGCTTCCTGTCCCCGACAAGGAGACGTTGCAGCTGTGTGACTCATTTGGGTACTTAGTTATCACCTGTGACCCCTTGTTGGTGTACCACCTGTGGTAATTAGTCTCTTATTATCCAGTTAATCCCTAGACGAAGTGAGCAGTAGCGACACACACACACACACACACACACACACACACACACACACACACACACACACACACACACACACACACACACACACACGCACACACACGGACCAGCATCCACCAGAGAGAACGCGCCACGGGATACGGAGTTCTCTTGCTTCATCATTGCGTCTGGAGTTTTGCCTAAAGTGAATTATGTCAAATTTAATCACATTAACTAATTTAAAACATTCGCTTCGGGAGGATAAAAGGTTGTGAGGTAATGTTTACCTTTTTATACCTTGCAGTGTAGTGGTTACATGTTGTCCCCTCCACCTCCATCTGTCCTCCTCCACACTGTCTGTCTGTCTGTCTCAGAGAGAGAGAGAGAGAGAGAGAGAGAGAGAGAGAGAGAGAGAGAGAGAGAGAGAGAGAGAGATGACACTACTCACCATCAAGAGACCTGGAGGTTTAGGCAGATAAGAGAGAAACAATAATTTATCAAGAGGGATATAAAAGAAAGTTTTATGGGTCTTTTATTTACTTGTGAAATTTATGGTTATCTTAAAGTTACTCGTATAGTCTGACGTGTGTTTTTGTCTCACGAGGAGGGTGTCTCACGAGGAGGGTGTCTCACAAGGAGGGTGTCTCACAAGGAGGGTGTCTCACAAGGAGGGTGTCTCACGAGGAGGGTGTCTCACAAGGAGGGTGTCTCACGAGGAGGGTGTCTCACAAGGAGGGTGTCTCACAAGGAGGGTGTCTCACAAGGAGGGTGTCTCACGAGGAGGGTGTCTCACAAGGAGGGTGTCTCACGAGGAGGGTGTCTCACAAGGAGGGTGTCTCACGAGGAGGGTGTCTCACGAGGAGAGTGTCTCACAAGGAGGGTGTCTCACAAGGAGGGTGTCTCACAAGGAGGGTGTCTCACAAGGAGGGTGTCTCACAAGGAGGGTGTCTCACAAGGAGGGTGTCTCACAAGGAGGGTGTCTCACAAGGTGGGTGTCTCACAAGGAGGGTGTCTCACAAGGAGGGTGTCACACGAGGAGGGTGTCTCACAAGGAGGGTGTCTCACGAGGAGGGTGTCTCACAAGGAGGGTGTCTCACAAGGAGGGTGTCTCACAAGGAGAGTGTCTCACAAGGAGGGTGTCTCACAAGGAGGGTGTCTCACAAGGAGGGTGTCTCACAAGGAGGGTGTCTCACAAGGAGGGTGTCTCACAAGGTGGGTGTCTCACAAGGAGGGTGTCTCACAAGGAGGCTGTCTCACAAGGTGTGTGTCTCACAAGGAGGGTGTCTCACAAGGAGGGTGTCTCACAAGGAGGGTGTCTCACAAGGAGGGTGTCTCACAAGGAGGGTGTCTCACAAGGTGGGTGTCTCACAAGGAGGGTGTCTCACAAGGAGGCTGTCTCACAAGGTGTGTGTCTCACAAGGAGGGTGTCTCACAAGGTGTGTGTCTCACAAGGAGGGTGTCTCAAGAGTTGTGTGTCTCACAAGGAGGGTGTCTCACAAGGTGTGTGTCTCACAAGGAGGGTGTCTCACAAGGAGGGTGTCTCACAAGGAGGGTGTCTCACAAGGTGTGTGTCTCACAAGGAGGGTGTCTCACAAGGTGTGTGTCTCACAAGGAGGGTGTCTCAAGAGTTGTGTGTCTCACAAGGAGGGTGTCTCACAAGGTGTGTGTCTCACAAGGAGGGTGTCTCACAAGGAGGCTGTCTCACAAGGTGTGTGTCTCACAAGGAGGGTGTCTCACAAGGAGGGTGTCTCACAAGGAGGCTGTCTCACAAGGAGGGTGTCTCACAAGGTGGGTGTCTCACAAGGTGTGTGTCTCACAAGGAGGGTGTCTCACAAGGTGTGTGTCTCACAAGGAGGGTGTCTCACAAGGTGTGTGTCTCACAAGGAGGGTGTCTCACAAGGTGTGTGTCTCACAAGGAGGGTGTCTCACAAGGAGGGTGTCTCACAAGGAGGGTGTCTCACAAGGTGTGTGTCTCACAAGGAGGGTGTCTCACAAGGAGGGTGTCTCACAATGTGTGTGTCTCACAAGGAGGGTGTCTCACAAGGAGGGTGTCTCAAGAGTTGTGTGTCTCACAAGGAGGGTGTCTCACAAGGTGTGTGTCTCACAAGGAGGGTGTCTCACAAGGAGGGTGTCTCACAAGGAGGGTGTCTCAAGAGTTGTGTGTCTCACAAGGAGGGTGTCTCACAAGGTGTGTGTCTCACAAGGAGGGTGTCTCACAAGGAGGGTGTCTCACAAGGTGTGTGTCTCACAAGGAGGGTGTCTCACAAGGAGGGTGTCTCACGAGGAGGGTGTCTCACAAGGAGGGTGTCTCACAAGGTGTGTGTCTCACAAGGAGGGTGTCTCACAAGGAGGGTGTCTCACAAGGAGGGTGTCTCACAAGGAGGGTGTCTCACAAGGAGGGTGTCTCACAAGGAGGGTGTCTCACAAGGTGTGTGTCTCACAAGGAGGGTGTCTCACAAGGAGGGTGTCTCAAGAGTTGTGTGTCTCACAAGGAGGGTGTCTCACAAGGTGTGTGTCTCACAAGGAGGGTGTCTCACAAGGAGGGTGTCTCACAAGGTGTGTGTCTCACAAGGAGGGTGTCTCACAAGGAGGGTGTCTCACAAGGAGGGTGTCTCACAAGGTGTGTGTCTCACAAGGAGGGTGTCTCACAAGGAGGGTGTCTCACAAGGAGGGTGTCTCACAAGGAGGATGTCTCACAAGGAGGGTGTCTCACAAGGAGGGTGTCTCACAAGGAGGGTGTCTCACAAGGTGTGTGTCTCACAAGGAGGGTGTCTCACAAGGTGTGTGTCTCACAAGGAGGGTGTCTCACAAGGAGGGTGTCTCACAAGGAGGGTGTCTCACAAGGAGGGTGTCTCACAAGGTGGGTGTCTCACAAGGTGGGTGTCTCACAAGGAGGGTGTCTCACAAGGAGGGTGTCACACGAGGAGGGTGTCTCACAAGGAGGGTGTCTCACGAGGAGGGTGTCTCACAAGGAGGGTGTCTCACAAGGAGGGTGTCTCACAAGGAGAGTGTCTCACTAGGAGGGTGTCTCACAAGGAGGGTGTCTCACAAGGAGGGTGTCTCACAAGGAGGGTGTCTCACAAGGAGGGTGTCTCACAAGGTGGGTGTCTCACAAGGAGGGTGTCTCACAAGGAGGGTGTCACACGAGGAGGGTGTCTCACAAGGAGGGTGTCTCACGAGGAGGGTGTCTCGCAAGGAGGGTGTCTCACAAGGAGGGTGTCTCACAAGGAGAGTGTCTCACAAGGAGGGTGTCTCACAAGGAGGGTGTCTCACAAGGAGGGTGTCTCACAAGGAGGGTGTCTCACAAGGAGGGTGTCTCACAAGGTGGGTGTCTCACAAGGAGGGTGTCTCACAAGGAGGCTGTCTCACAAGGTGTGTGTCTCACAAGGAGGGTGTCTCACAAGGAGGGTGTCTCACAAGGAGGGTGTCTCACAAGGAGGGTGTCTCACAAGGAGGGTGTCTCACAAGGTGGGTGTCTCACAAGGAGGGTGTCTCACAAGGAGGCTGTCTCACAAGGTGTGTGTCTCACAAGGAGGGTGTCTCACAAGGTGTGTGTCTCACAAGGAGGGTGTCTCAAGAGTTGTGTGTCTCACAAGGAGGGTGTCTCACAAGGTGTCTCACAAGGAGGGTGTCTCACAAGGAGGGTGTCTCACAAGGAGGGTGTCTCACAAGGTGTGTGTCTCACAAGGAGGGTGTCTCACAAGGAGGGTGTCTCACAAGGTGTGTGTCTCACAAGGAGGGTGTCTCACAAGGAGGGTGTCTCACAAGGTGTGTGTCTCACAAGGAGGGTGTCTCACAAGGTGTGTGTCTCACAAGGAGGGTGTCTCACAAGGTGTGTGTCTCACAAGGAGGGTGTCTCACAAGGAGGGTGTCTCACAAGGTGGGTGTCTCACAAGGTGTGTGTCTCACAAGGAGGGTGTCTCACAAGGTGTGTGTCTCACAAGGAGGGTGTCTCACAAGGTGTGTGTCTCACAAGGAGGGTGTCTCACAAGGAGGGTGTCTCAAGAGTGTGTGTCTCACAAGGAGGGTGTCTCACAAGGAGGGTGTCTCACAAGGTGTGTGTCTCACAAGGAGGGTGTCTCACAAGGAGGGTGTCTCACAATGTGTGTGTCTCACAAGGAGGGTGTCTCACAAGGTGTGTGTCTCACAAGGAGGGTGTCTCACAAGGAGGGTGTCTCACAAGGAGGGTGTCTCACAAGGAGGATGTCTCACAAGGAGGGTGTCTCACAAGGAGGGTGTCTCACAAGGAGGGTGTCTCACAAGGAGGGTGTCTCACAAGGAGGGTGTCTCACAAGGAGGGTGTCTCACAAGGTGTGTGTCTCACAAGGAGGGTGTCTCACAAGGAGGGTGTCTCACAAGGAGGGTGTCTCACAAGGTGTGTGTCTCGCAAGGAGGGTGTCTCACAAGGAGGGTGTCTCACAAGGAGGGTGTCTCACAAGGTGTGTGTCTCACAAGGAGGGTGTCTCACAAGGAGGGTGTCTCACAAGGTGTGTGTCTCACAAGGAGGGTGTCTCACAAGGAGGGTGTCTCACGAGGAGGGTGTCTCACAAGGAGGGTGTCTCACAAGGTGTGTGTCTCACAAGGAGGGTGTCTCACAAGGAGGGTGTCTCACAAGGAGGGTGTCTCACAAGGAGGGTGTCTCACAAGGAGGGTGTCTCACAAGGAGGGTGTCTCACAAGGAGGGTGTCTCACAAGGTGTGTGTCTCACAAGGAGGGTGTCTCACAAGGAGGGTGTCTCAAGAGTTGTGTGTCTCACAAGGAGGGTGTCTCACAAGGTGTGTGTCTCACAAGGAGGGTGTCTCACAAGGAGGGTGTCTCACAAGGTGTGTGTCTCACAAGGAGGGTGTCTCACAAGGAGGGTGTCTCAAGAGTTGTGTGTCTCACAAGGAGGGTGTCTCACAAGGAGGGTGTCTCACAAGGAGGGTGTCTCACAAGGTGTGTGTCTCACAAGGAGGGTGTCTCACAAGGAGGGTGTCTCACAAGGAGGGTGTCTCACAAGGAGGGTGTCTCACAAGGAGGATGTCTCACAAGGAGGGTGTCTCACAAGGAGGGTGTCTCACAAGGAGGGTGTCTCACAAGGAGGGTGTCTCACAAGGAGGGTGTCTCACAAGGAGGGTGTCTCACAAGGTGTGTGTCTCACAAGGAGGGTGTCTCACAAGGAGGGTGTCTCACAAGGTGTGTGTCTCGCAAGGAGGGTGTCTCACAAGGTGTGTGTCTCACAAGGAGGGTGTCTCACAAGGAGGGTGTCTCACAAGGTGTGTGTCTCACAAGGAGGGTGTCTCACAAGGTGTGTGTCTCACAAGGAGGGTGTCTCACAAGGAGGGTGTCTCACAAGGAGGGTGTCTCACAAGGAGGGTGTCTCACAAGGAGGGTGTCTCACAAGGAGGGTGTCTCACAAGGAGGGTCACATCTATTGCCTACACACACACAGCAGGAAGAAATTTATGCCTGTGTTTTGATTCTACTGAGAATGATGGTGGGGGAGGGAGTAAAGATGGGAAGGAGGGTTGGGAGAGATGGCAAGAGGGCTGGGAGAGATGGCAAGAGGGCTGGGAGAGATGGCAAGAGGGCTGGGAGAGATGGCAAGAGGGTTGGGAGAGATGGCAAGAGGGCTGGGAGAGATGGCAAGAGGGCTGGGAGAGATGGCAAGAGGGCTGGGAGAGATGGCAAGAGGGCTGGGAGATATGGCAAGAGGGCTGGGAGAGATGGCAAGAGGGTTGGGAGAGATGACAAGAGGGCTGGGAGAGATGGCAAAAGGGCTGGGAGAGATGGCAAGAGGGTTGGGAGAGATGGCAAGAGGGCTGGGAGAGATGGCAAGAGGGTTGGGAGAGATGGCAAGAGGGCTGGGAGAGATGGCAAGAGGGCTGGGAGAGATGGCAAGAGCGCTGGGAGAGATGGCAAGAGGGTTGGGAGAGATGGCAAGAGGGCTGGGAGAGATGGCAAGAGGGCTGGGAGAGATGGCAAGAGGGCTGGGAGAGATGGCAAGAGGGTTGGGAGAGATGGCAAGAGGGCTGGGAGAGATGGCAAGAGGGCTGGGAGAGATGGCAAGAGGGTTGGGAGAGATGGCAAGAGGGCTGGGAGAGATGGCAAGAGGGCTGGGAGAGATGGCAAGAGGGCTGGGAGAGATGGCAAGAGGGCTGGGAGAGATGGCAAGAGGGCTGGGAGAGATGGCAAGAGGGCTGGGAGAGATGGCAAGAGGGCTGGGAGAGATGGCAAGAGGGCTGGGAGAGATGGCAAGAGGGTTGGGAGAGATGGCAAGAGGGCTGGGAGAGATGGCAAGAGGGCTGGGAGAGATGGCAAGAGGTCTGGGAGAGATGGCAAGAGGTCTGGGAGAGATAGGACAATGTAAGTGTGTGCTTGTGTCTTTGGATTCCATAATATTTTGCTCAATTTTATTTATATTTCTTTTCCCTTCCCTCCCTTTCTCTCCCTCTCTCCCTCCCTCTCCCAACAAGAGGATCACCATTGCCATAGTCAACACAACTGCTACATTAACTCCTGCCATTATGTACACCTGGTGTTCGACTTACCAACATTTCCATATAAAAACTAAAGTTATGATCATGGATGGAGTATTAACCTAAGGGCAGCCCCCGACCTTCACATTCCTCTAATATATATATATATATATATATACTGCTGTATTGAAGGAATGTTTTGCAAATTTGCTTTTCGACGAACTGACACAACTTTTATGGCTATAATAATAATCCACAGAGAGAAATCCCACAAGTGGGGAGCGGGCACCCACAGGTGGGGAGCGGGCACCCACAGGTCTGCCCGGGCACCCACAGGTCTGAGCGGGCACCCACAGGTGGGAGCGGGCACCCACAGGTGGGAGCGGGCACCCACAGGTGGGAGCGGGCACCCACAGGTGGGAGCGGGCACCCACAGGTGGGAGCGGGCACCCACAGGTGGGAGCGGGCACCCACAGGTGGGAGCGGGCACCCACAGGTGGGAGCGGGCACCCACAGGTGGGAGCGGGCACCCACAGGTGGGAGCGGGCACCCACAGGTGGGAGCGGGCACCCACAGGTGGGAGCGGGCACCCACAGGTGGGAGCGGGCACCCACAGGTGGGAGCGGGCACCCACAGGTGGGAGCGGGCACCCACAGGTGGGAGCGGGCACCCACAGGTGGGAGCGGGCACCCACAGGTGGGAGCGGGCACCCACAGGTGGGAGCGGGCACCCACAGGTGGGAGCGGGCACCCACAGGTGGGAGCGGGCACCCACAGGTGGGAGCGGGCACCCACAGGTGGGAGCGGGCACCCACAGGTGGGAGCGGGCACCCACAGGTGGGAGCGGGCACCCACAGGTGGGAGCGGGCACCCACAGGTGGGAGCGGGCACCCACAGGTGGGAGCGGGCACCCACAGGTGGGAGCGGGCACCCACAGGTGGGAGCGGGCACCCACAGGTGGGAGCGGGCACCCACAGGTGGGAGCGGGCACCCACAGGTGGGAGCGGGCACCCACAGGTGGGAGCGGGCACCCACAGGTGGGAGCGGGCACCCACAGGTGGGAGCGGGCACCCACAGGTGGGAGCGGGCACCCACAGGTGGGAGCGGGCACCCACAGGTGGGAGCGGGCACCCACAGGTGGGAGCGGGCACCCACAGGTGGGAGCGGGCACCCACAGGTGGGAGCGGGCACCCACAGGTGGGAGCGGGCACCCACAGGTGGGAGCGGGCACCCACAGGTGGGAGCGGGCACCCACAGGTGGGAGCGGGCACCCACAGGTGGGAGCGGGCACCCACAGGTGGGAGCGGCACCCACAGGTGGGAGCGGGCACCCACAGGTGGGAGCGGGCACCCACAGGTGGGAGCGGGCCCCCACAGGTGGGAGCGGGCACCCACAGGTGGGAGCGGGCACCCACAGGTGGGAGCGGGCACCCACAGGTGGGAGCGGGCACCCACAGGTGGGAGCGGGCACCCACAGGTGGGAGCGGGCACCCACAGGTGGGAGCGGGCACCCACAGGTGGGAGCGGGCACCCACAGGTGGGAGCGGGCACCCACAGGTGGGAGCGGGCACCCACAGGTGGGAGCGGGCACCCACAGGTGGGAGCGGGCACCCACAGGTGGGAGCGGGCACCCACAGGTGGGAGCGGGCACCCACAGGTGGGAGCGGGCACCCACAGGTGGGAGCGGGCACCCACAGGTGGGAGCGGGCACCCACAGGTGGGAGCGGGCACCCACAGGTGGGAGCGGGCACCCACAGGTGGGAGCGGGCACCCACAGGTGGGAGCGGGCACCCACAGGTGGGAGCGGGCACCCACAGGTGGGAGCGGGCACCCACAGGTGGGAGCGGGCACCCACAGGTGGGAGCGGGCACCCACAGGTGGGAGCGGGCACCCACAGGTGGGAGCGGGCACCCACAGGTGGGAGCGGGCACCCACAGGTGGGAGCGGGCACCCACAGGTGGGAGCGGGCACCCACAGGTGGGAGCGGGCACCCACAGGTGTGAGCGGGCACCCACAGGTGTGAGCGGGCACCCACAGGTGTGAGCGGGCACCCACAGGTGTGAGCGGGCACCCACAGGTGTGAGCGGGCACCCACAGGTGTGAGCGGGCACCCACAGGTGTGAGCGGGCACCCACAGGTGTGAGCGGGCACCCACAGGTGTGAGCGAGCACCCACAGGTGTGAGCGAGCACCCACAGGTGTGAGCGAGCACCCACAGGTGTGAGCGAGCACCCACAGGTGTGAGCGAGCACCCACAGGTGTGAGCGAGCACCCACAGGTGTGAGCGAGCACCCACAGGTGTGAGCGAGCACCCACAGGTGTGAGCGAGCACCCACAGGTGTGAGCGAGCACCCACAGGTGTGAGCGAGCACCCACAGGTGTGAGCGAGCACCCACAGGTGTGAGCGAGCACCCACTGGTGTGAGCGAGCACCCACAGGTGTGAGCGAGCACCCACTGGTGTGAGCGAGCACCCACAGGTGTGAGCGAGCACCCACTGGTGTGAGCGAGCACCCACTGGTCTGAGCGAGCAACCACTGATGTGACCGAGCACCCACAGGTCTGCCCGAGCACCCACTGGTCTGAGCGAGCACCCACAGGTCTGCCCGAGCACCCACTGGTCTGAGCGAGCACCCACAGGTGTGAGCGAGCACCCACAGGTGTGAGCGAGCACCCACAGGTGTGAGCGAGCACCCACAGGTGTGAGCGAGCACCCACAGGTGTGAGCGAGCACCCACTGGTGTGAGCGAGCACCCACAGGTGTGAGCGAGCACCCACAGGTGTGAGCGAGCACCCACAGGTGTGAGCGAGCACCCACAGGTCTGAGCGAGCACCCACAGGTCTGAGCGAGCACCCACAGGTCTGAGCGAGCACCCACAGGTCTGAGCGAGCACCCACAGGTGTGAGCGAGCACCCACAGGTCTGAGCGAGCACCCACAGGTCTGAGCGAGCACCCACAGGTCTGAGCGAGCACCCACAGGTGTGAGCGAGCACCCACAGGTGTGAGCGAGCACCCACTGGTGTGAGCGAGCACCCACAGGTGTGAGCGAGCACCCACAGGTGTGAGCGAGCACCCACAGGTCTGAGCGAGCACCCACAGGTCTGAGCGAGCACCCACAGGTCTGAGCGAGCACCCACAGGTCTGAGCGAGCACCCACAGGTCTGCCCGAGCACCCACTGGTCTGAGCGAGCACCCACAGGTCTGCCCGAGCACCCACAGGTGTGAGCGAGCACCCACAGTTGTGAACGAGCACCCACTGATCTGAGAGAGCACCCACTGGTGTGAGCGAGCACCCACTGGTCTGAGCGAGCACCCACAGGTGTGAGCGAGCACCCACAGGTGTGAGCGAGCACCCACAGTTGTGAACGAGCACCCACTGATCTGAGAGAGCACCCACTGGTGTGAGCGAGCACCCACTGGTCTGAGCGAGCACCTCAGCGAGCATTGATACATTCACTAACGTGAATGTATCAATGGGAAAATCCCCACTTCTCCCATTGTTTTCACTGAATTTTCCTGTTCTCGCTGAACATCCGTACAGGGATTTATTCACTGCTACATCACCTTAGTGTTACTGCTCTCTGTGCATTGACTACCTGATCAACCAGGCTGTGACTCATACGTCAGACTGCGAGCAGCCGCGTCCAACAGCCTGGTTGATCAGTCCGGCAACCAGGAGGCCAGGTCGACGACCGGGCCGCGGGGACGATAAGCCCCGGAAGCACCTCAAGATAACCTCAAGGTGTTGAAGAGGAGCGTCAGAGGGAGAACATTCCTAGACCACAGACCATCTTTATCTCTTCGCTTATTTCTCTCTTTTTCTTTGTCTTTCATCTACGTTTGCTTCTCTGCCTCTACCGTTTCATAGTGTTCCTCTTCTACTATCTCCCTTTCATCCTCTTTTCTTTTATTGTTCTCATTATCTTAATTCTCCTTTCATTTCTCATCCCCTTCCTCCTTCTCTTCCTCTCTTTACTCATTTCCTTCTTTATCATCCTCTCCTTCCTCTTCGCATAATCTTCTCATAATCTCATAAAAAACTTACAAAAGTTTGCTGGCGAACAACACAATTGGTCCTTGGTAGTGGGAACGGCACCAGTGAGAGAGATGTCTCACTAGGGCAGAGATACCTCACCACAAGTTAGGTCTTCCCTCACAAGAAGAGATATCTGGACAAGGAGTGGAGATATATCGTCAAAGAAGAGATTCCTTCTCAGACGACGAGAAATATAGCATTAATGAGAGAGATACTTCGAATTGGAAGAGATCATTCTCCTAGACCCTTATAACGACGTCTCGGTCTGTTCTGGACCCTTATAACGACGTCTCGGTCTGTCCTGGACCCATATAACGACGTCTCGGTCTGTCCTGGATCCTTATAACGACGTCTCGGTCTATCCTGGACCCTTATAACGACGTCTCGGTATGTTCTAGACCCTTATAACGACGTCTCGGTCTGTTCTGGACCCTTATAACGACGTATCGGTCTGTTCTGGACCGTTATAACGACGTCTCGGTCTGTCCTGGACCCTTATAACGACGTCTCGGTCTGTCCTGGACCCTTATAACGACGTCTCGGTCTGTCCTGGACCCTTATAACGACGTCTCGGTCTATCCTGGACCCTTATAACGACGTCTCGGTCTGTTCTGGACCCTTATAACGACGTCTCGGTCTGTTCTGGACCGTTATAACGACGTCTCGGTCTGTCCTGGACCCTTATAACGACGTCTCGGTCTGTCCTGGATCCTTATAACGACGTCTCGGTCTATCCTGGACCCTTATAACGACGTCTCGGTATGTTCTAGACCCTTATAACGACGTCTCGGTCTGTTCTGGACCCTTATAACGACGTATCGGTCTGTTCTGGACCGTTATAACGACGTCTCGGTCTGTCCTGGACCCTTATAACGACGTCTCGGTCTATCCTGGACCCTTATAACGACGTCTCGGTATGTTCTAGACCCTTATAACGACGTCTCGGTCTGTCCTGGACCCTTATAACGACGTCTCGGTCTGTCCTGGACCCTTATCCTCACTTGACAATGGTCCTGGGCGGACCGAAACGTCATCACTTCATTTCATACGTGTGGGTTAAGGTACTAATTTTCCCCCATGGTTCTGTAACAGTCTGTGTATATATAAATAATTTTGATACTAACATTGACTTAGGGGTATTATTGGTGGAAGGTAAGTGCACTCAGAACTATGCGCAATTTACAAGTGTACACTAATTACCTTAGAGATTGTTGTGCTCCAGCTCTTGGACCCATTATGGTATACCTTAGAGATTGTTGTGCTCCAGCTCTTGGACCCATTATGGTATGTGTATTAATTCGTTTTGTACATTACAGCAAAATACGACAGGTGGGCGAGGGTCGTCGTCGGCGGTGGCTGAGAGGGGCGTGTCTGTGGGACCCTGGAGAGTGCCAGAGGAGCAGATGCCAGTACTGGTTGGCACTATTACCGGTGCCTCGCTACTGGTCCTCCTCCTCCTCTCTCTCCTCCTCTACACATGTCGTCATCACAACCCCACCCACAAGAAGTACAGTGAGTATTCCTCTGTGTCACATGTTGTACTACTCTGCGTCACAGTTGTACTCCTCTGCGTCACAGTTGTACTCCTCTGTGTCACAAGTTGTACTCCTCTGCGTCACAAATTGTGTCACGGGGAGTTAGTTGAAGTGTACATACCTACATACTTGCCTTGTGTATGTCATATGATTCATATCCACTTTGTTCCCAATTATATGTTCATCATAAGTCAGATGGTGTTACAATGATGTACTTCACAAATTAGGTACACAAAAATTACATACGTTGCCGTAAGGAAATAGATTGTCATTTAAGACTGAAATATATTCAAATATACATTTACTCTTGTCTAAATATTATTAATACCGTGGCTGCTGGAGTATATCGTGGTGGAGGCATTATACTCATACCGTGGCTGCTGGAGTATATCGTGCTGGAGGCATTATACTCATACCGTGGCTGCTGGAGTATATCGTGCTGGAGGCATTATACTCATACCGTGGCTGCTGGAGTATATCGTGGTGGAGGCATTATACTCATACCGTGGCTGCTGGAGTATATCGTGCTGGAGGCATTATACTCATACCGTGGCTGCTGGAGTATATCGTGGTGGAGGCATTATACTCAGCTTTAAAACAACATAATGATTGGTTCTGTCATTAGCACACTAATTACTTCCCTCTGTCATGGTGGGGAATAATTATTGCCCTTATAATTAAGCTGTTATATGGACGTCAGTGATGTATGTTATAAGAGGGGGACACTGTATGATGGTGGTAGTGTTGTGTCCGCTCTATGGTGGAGTCTGGATGACACTGTATAGTCGAGTCACTCTATAGTTGTCACCATAGTTACTGCAATTGAGTCATTGCATAGTATGTATGTATAGTTGAATCACTGTATAGTAATCGCCCCATAGCTGAGTCGCTACAGTGGAACGCTATATAGCAATCCTTGAGTGACTCAAATCGTCACCCGAACAGTCAGCCTTTAAGTTGATAGCGGTGATTACCCTGGTAAGGATATG
Organism: Procambarus clarkii; assembly: GCF_040958095.1. NCBI lineage: Eukaryota > Metazoa > Arthropoda > Malacostraca > Decapoda > Cambaridae > Procambarus > Procambarus clarkii. Next base: position 3,209,478 of record NC_091242.1, on the reverse strand, counting down.
TGTCTCAAGTACTAACATTGAGGGAGTGAGTAGCACGAGATAGTGTGAGTTTGAAGCACAAGGTAAAAAACTATGAGAATGAAATTAGGTACTTTTGGGTTTTACTTTTGAACAAGGCATAGGTTAGACAATGTTTTAATTCATCAGGGAGTTCCAAAGACTGGGTCCTATTTGCGTGGAGTGGGAGGGAATTTTCAGGGGAAAGCGCCAAACCATTACGACTATATAGCACTGGAAAGGGGTCAGGATAAGGATTTAGGATGGGATGGGGGGAAAGGAATGGTGTCGAACCACTTGGACGGTCGGGGATTGAACGCCGACCTGCATGAAGCGAGACCGTCGGGGATATCAAAGATATATTTATTACTGGTGTGGTGCTTATGGGTTAGATTACACCAATCAAGGAAAAGTTTCAGAACAAGATTAGCATTTAGGAACAAGGTTTTGTACATGTAGATAGCACATGAGAATGTGTGGAGTGAGTATATGTTTTAGCCTGTTAAGGGTCTTCAATAGAACAAGAAAAGAGCAATGTAACCCTTATTGTCTACTGTCAGTAAGAAGAGGGAAGAAGGCAAGAAAGTGCTGAAACACTCGTGGATATTAATCAAAGCTACGCTTTAACTCTACTTAATGTTAGGTCTTTTAAACACTATTGCTCGAAGTACACATTGACCATAAACTGAAATATATATAATCTTTCCAGATATGTGTGTTTACTAGTTGTGTTTACTAGTTGTGTTTTTACGGGGGTTGAGCTTTGCTCTTTCGGCCCGCCTCTCAACTGTCAATCAACTGTTTACTAACTACCTTTTTTCTTTTTCTTTTTTTTCCCACACCACACACACACACACACCCCAGGAAGCAGCCCGTGACAGCTGACTAACTCCCAGGTACCTATTTACTGCTAGGTAACAGGGGCACTTAGGGTGAAAGAAACTTTGCCCATTTGTTTCTGCCTCGTGCGGGAATCGAACCCGCGCCACAGAATTACGAGTCCTGCGCGCTATCCACCAGGCTACGAGGCCCCCCCTAGTGTGTGTGTGTGTGTGTGTGTGTGTGTGTGCGCGTGTATGTGTGTGCGCGTGTATGTGTGTGTGTGTGTGTGTGTGTGTGTGTGTGTGTGTGTGTGTGTGTGTGTGTGTGTGTGTGTGTGTGTGTGTGTGTGTGTGTGTGCATGTTGTACGTAATAGGCCAAATTGCCTAACGAGCCAAATTTTCTTGAAATATCATTTCAAAACGTTTTCCTTGTGGAATGATAAAACTTTCCATAACATTATATATGAACGGATTTGTTTTCTTTTTTAAGTTTGAGTTAAAACTAACATAAAATTTTGAGTTAAAACTAACATGAAATTTGATCAAACCTTTCCTATTGTAACCTAACCTATCGTAACCTAACTTAACTTATTTAATAATTAATGTTCTTAATATAATAATAATAATTGGAATAAGTCATTTTGGAAAGAATTTTTTTTAAATTTTGAAAATCACTCTGCCTATTAGGTAAATTGTGCCTTGCATACTAGGCCAAGAAGTGCAGTTCTGGCTATTAGGTATGACACATCTATACCATGAAAACAAAGAGATTGGATCGTATGGCAGTTGAAAAGATATTTGTCAATAAATACGTGAAAACTGGAATAGATATTGGATAAACGATGGAAATAGCGATGATATTGGAGAGCCGTCGCCATATTCTCCGAGCCATTAGAATGCGATATTGACGAGGAATGTGCAATTAGCCTCGATAAGCAATGGAATATTGGCGAAGCTGGCAACTCTTAGGGGGGTCCCTGGGGTGAGGGGGGCGGGGGGCTCCACCATAGAAAATGGGAAATAAAGAGATTTGCTAAAACATATCTAAATAACTTTCGTATTAATAAGAATTTGTTGTTTGCGATATTTTCTTATTGATTATCGAAGGTTGTTGTTAATTCATCTAATGTTTACGAATGTGTGTATGCTTGTGTATTTACACATTTGAGTTTAGAGGAGGACGTCTTGACTATAATAATTACTCCTGAAGTGGGTTGGGCTGTTGTGCTATATACATCTTTGTATATGTGTATAGTTATAGCCCCTCGCTGCCCCCCCATCCCCCCCTACAACCACATCTGGTGCCTTCATCTTAGCTCAGTTGTGTGTGTGCACCCACCTGGTTGTGCTTGTGGCGGTTGAGCTGCGGCTCTTTGATCCCGCCTCTGAACTGTCAATCGACTGGTGTGCAGGTTACTGGTGAATGTGTGTGTGTGTGTGTGTGTGTGTGTGTGTGTGTACTCACCTAATAGCTCGTTGTGTGTGTGTGTGTGTGTGTGTGTGTGTGTGTGTGTGTGTGTGTGTGTGTGTGTGTGTACGCTCTTGCCTTCCTGTAGTTGAGCTCTGTGTGCACTTGCTATAATGTGTATTTTCAGGTGTTTTAATAACGCACATGCTGGTATCTGCAAGACTTCAACGATCACATCTCACAAAGATAAGAGCAAAATTAAAATTTGATGTAAGGATCGATAAAGCGAGAGAGAAAGAAGAGAGCGAGAGAAAGAAAGCGAGAAAGAGAACAAGAGAAAAAGAGCGAGAGAGAGAAAGATAGCGAGGAAGTAAGAATGAAAGAAAGCGAGAGCAAGAGAGAAAGAGCGAGAGGAAAAGAGAGCAAGAGAGAAAGAGCGAGAGAGAAAGAGAGCGAGAGGGAAAGAGAGCAAGGGAGAAAGAGAGCAAAAGAGAGGTGTTCTGCCAAGCACCTTAAAGCTATACTATCACCGGCCCTCTGAATGAACCTTGTTTATGGTGGGGTGAGTTTGTGTGGGGGGGCGGGGGAGGGGGCTCCGTGAGGTGCGGGTCATGGTACGGGGTTATGAAGATATTGGTGGGGGGTTGTATCGGTAGTGGCCGAGGGAGAGGTGAAGGCTGAGGTGGGGACGGAAGGGTTGGGATGGGTTGCGAACCTATTGGTTGGGTGGGAAAGTGAGTAATGGTATAGGGGAAGGGAGAGATGAGTTTAGGATAGGAAAAGTAGGGTTGGGGAAGTGGGGAGCATACAGAGGGCCGGCGGAGACTGTATGACAATCATAGTCCTTCCTACTCCAGACGGTCAATGATCTGGCGATAGGAGAGAGAGAGAGAGAGAGAGAGAGAGAGAGAGAGAGAGAGAGAGCAAAAAGACAATTATACTGTATCTCAGGAACGTTTTGATGTTGAGGAAAAAATCAATGGCAGAAAGCATGGCGGAAGAGTAACTCTTTCCCTGTCGCCAGGAGGAGGATATCCGCGGCCAGCGGCGGGGTTATTCTAACAGCGGTGATACCACACTTATAAGGGCAAAATCTATAGTATATGTATGTATGGTCAGCACAAAACATCTATCAGTAGTAGATTGTGCTAAGATTACTTGTAGCAGGTAGCTGTAAGTGACGAATCTGTTAAGTGCTGAGCACGCCACACGAATGCTATGTTGGAAAGAACTTTGTCATACTCTGGCATTATACATTTGTGTATCTACTACTAAGACTCCTTGATTCTACCGGTATGAGGTAGATAATGCTTGACAGTTGATTTATCCATTCTGGTGGAGTAAAAGATATCCCAATAACCTCTCCAGGGTTTGCTAGTACTGGCTAATGAACTTTATAGGTCATGAATGACAACTGTGCCACGAGGCTCCTAGTGTAACATAACACAAGCTCTTGACCTCAAACACTATAAGTGAAATTATGCTACATTTAGATTGACTAAAGCCACATTACCTTCAGGTTAGATGAAATGAGGCTGTACTCAGGTTAGAATGAGGTAGATAAAGCTATGAGGCTTCTTCCCATCTAGAAATTGCTGAGGGTGAACACAATTATGGATTACAACGTTCTGAAGCGACCGAAACGTTCCAGGACCTGAGGTCTTAGCGTTTCTCTGTTGATAAGTCCAGGGCCAAAACGTTTATAGGGTGAAATGTTGTGCTTCGAGACGTGTTATTGGAGCGAGCAAGCTGCAGTTCCTTGCTCTCAATTTATCAAATGTATCTGCCCAGTTTGTCAAGGGTAATGTGATACTGTTCTTCACGAAAGGCTGGTGTACAAAATGGAGAAAAAAAAGATATGATAATTAGTAAGACACTAAACTGGGTGAAGAAATACCTGACGGACAGAAAACAAAAGGTGACAGATAAGAGGGGTCGAGCCTGAGAGATGTGGCACCTTAGGACCCTATAGTTCAGCCGTAGGACCACTGCTATTCCTAATTGATATATATGACGTACCCGATAAAGTGACCTCGTACATGTCAACTTTGCAAATAGCTTCACAAACAAATTATGGAAGACCTTAACAAACTTCAGGTATGTGCAGACAATGGCTGTTTAAATTCAGTCGCAACAAGTGTAAGGTAATGAAGACGTGAGAGGGAGAACAGAGATCAGGAGATATTTAAACCATAAGAGGAAGGCAACTAGAGGAATCCAAAAAAGACAAATATTCGAGCGTTGATATAATCCGTACACCACCACCAGAGGTACACACAAACAGGGTAACAACAGATGCAAATGGTAACCGTTACAAGGGCATTTAAACCCATAAATATGTCATCTTTCCTGATAATCTATAGAACATATGTTAGACCAATGCTGAAATATGCAGCACCGACCTGGACGCCACACCTTGTGAAGCATAAAACTAAGATTGAAAAGTGTAGAGCAACAAGATTAGTGGCATAAATAAGAGAGTTAAACTACAAGGAAAGGTTACAGGAGCTAAGTCTCACAATCTTAGAGAAGAGAAAACTGAAGGGATATTATAATAATATGCAAAATACCGAGGGGAATATTTTGTCAGGGATATTCCTGCGTGGGCCGTAAGCCTCTGGCTGCCCCACTATGAGGGGGGGGGGGTGGAAAAGGTGGACAAGGCCACTCTCTTTAAATTGAGACAAAGTAAGAGAAGATAACTTAGGTGAAAGCTGGAAACTCAAATATGTCGAGAAATGTCAGGAAATACTCGTGCCCTGTACTTGAGCAACGGCCTCGCTGCATGCAGGTCGGCGTTCAATCCCCGACCGTCCAAGTGGTTGGGCACCATTCCTTCCTCCCGTCCCATCCCAAATCCTTATCCTGACCCCTTCCCAGTGCTATACAATCGTAATAGCTTGGCGTTTTCTCCTGATAGTTCCTTTCCCTGTACGGGTGGTCAACAAGTGGAATGACTTGAAGGAATAAGTCACAGAAGCCACCTCCACCCACAACTTTAAGACCAGACTCAACAAAGAACTCGAACCTCAGGAGAGTAAAATCATAACGGAAAGGGTACAGCAAGGCTAGTAGGCGGGGTATAGTGCTAGGCGGCACTTCCCCGTAGTCACTGTTAGGTGGTCACTGTTAAGTAAGCACACATACACACACACACACACACACACACACACACACACACACACACATACAGAGGGGGACCAAAACAAAAAGGAAGATAATTAAGATCTGGTCTGGGGTTGCCGAGATTGCTTGGCGATTTGGGAGCTGGAACAGTATTGGGGACGTTGGTTGTGTTAAGGAAAGCAGTAAAGATAGGTTGTTGTGGTGGTTGTAAGTAGTGGTTGTAGGTGAGTGGTGAGTGGTGGGTGGTGGTGGTGGATGGTGGTGGTGGAAGTCAAAATGCTGAACATACAATATAACGTCTATAAGACACAAACTGAAGCACCCAGCTGGGAAGAGAGAAAGTGGGGGATCGTGAGGGGACACTGCTATGGCCGGTACTGAGAAAATCCGGGAATTCAGGTTTCACATCACGATCGCAAAATGCCTACTGTCGTAAAGCAGTAGTGAGCAGAGGAGATAGGGACAAGAGAGAGAGAGAGAGGGAGAGAGAGGGAGGAGTGAGGGACATATAACAAGGAAGAGAGGAGTGAGGTAAGGTGTGGAACATTCCCACAGGTCTGGAGCAAGTACTGAGGCTTCTCACAGCAAGTGGGTGTTCCCGGAGTGGAGTGCATGGTTACGGTGGGCCGGGATGGTACTCCACGCCCACTGTGCATGTGGGGCTAGAGAGGAAGAGAGTGAGGGAGGGTGAGAGTAAAGGGAGAGGGCGGGTGAGAGTAGAGAGAGAGAGAGAGAGGGGAAGGGCGGAGGACGATGTATCCTTACCGGTGGAATCAGTGTGGTTAGCTGAGCCAGTGATGACGGAAGCTTGTGCTCCCGTACGTTATCTTGGTGACATGGCGGTGTGGTGACCGTACAGCTGGACTGGTGAACACCCCCCCCCCCCCCCGTCACCAGCACACTGGCTCACCCCAAACCCAGTCACCAAATTCCCCACCCCTTGTACCCTGCTACTCTCACCATCCTCCAACAACGCCTAGAGGCGCCGGAGCACCTTTCAAAACTGACAGTCGCCCTCGGAGCAGGGAGCTTACCTCGAGGATTTAACAAACTGTTGTGGATGGTGGGGGAGTATATGGAGGATGTTGGGGATGGCCTGCTTCAAGAGGCTCTCCTTCCGTAGAGGTGAAGTTGGTAGCGGCCTCGTTTTGTTGCCTATAGTTGCCTCTAGGTTGCTTATTGTACTGATGCTGCTAGTATGTTGATGCTGCACTGACATGCTATGCTGACATGATATGCTGCGCTTATATACTATGCTGTAAAGGCATGCTATGCTGTACTAAAACAAAAAATATGCTTAGCTCTCTGGCATACAATATCGAGATGCATGTGCTGATATGCTGTGCTCAGCTGACATATTATGCTGCGCTCAAACAAAAATATGCTTTATTCTGCTGGCATGCTATACAGAGTTGCCATGTTATAGGCCTGCCATTATGCTTCGTTATGCTTACATGTTTCTCTATTAATAGAGAATCTTACTTTTGAGGATTAGCATATCAGTGCTGTGGATTGCTCAGGTGCCCAGAGAGAGAGAGAGATATTAGCCACATAACAGCCCTGAGCACTTTGCATATGCATGAGAATTTTACTTGTTTATGAAACAAGCTCAATTATCACTGATGTGAGGCGGGGCCCCTTGTTCTGTGTATTATTTTAAGAAAGATACAGCTACGCATGTCAATACTTGCATTCATACAGATGCTGTATGATATTGTAACCCAATTGAGGGAGGGGGTTAGATAGTGAATTGAGAAGCTTATCGGATGTATTGAAATGTGGGGAATAGGGACGTCGTGGGGAAGGGGGGTGGTAGTGTGGTTGTGGTGGAGAGATGGGAGGGTGGTTGTAGGGAAGGGGTGACAGTTGCAACTGTATTGGAATTTATATAGAGTGGGAGGAGAGGCTTCTATAGTTGTTTAAAGACACGCGTACACCCTACACCTCCAATCTTGCCACCCCCCACGCCACCTACACCCCCACACGCCACAGTCCCACATTAGAAACCCTTATGGTTTCTAGTGGCCATAAGAGTAGTCTAGTAGCCATGACAATGGTCTCTATACTGGCCATGATAAGGGTCTCTACTTTTGTTGACACTGGTGCGTGTTAAGCATTACAGGTGCGTTGTATCACAAATGTCACGTATTACATGTGCGTTGTATTACAAGTGTCGAGCATTAGAGGTGCGTTGTATTACAAGCGTCGAGCATTACATGTGTGTTGCATTACAGGTGTCAAGAGCGAAGTGTCGAGCGTGACGTCAGGTCGAACACAGGGGTCAGCCCCCAGCCTCAGCAGAGACTCTTTGGTGGTAGTGACTCACGCCTCCTCCGGACACCAGGTACGACTCTAATGAAAGGTACTACCTCATACACATTTATGGTACGACCCCCATACCAGGTGCTACCCCCCTACACACTTGTGGTAAGACCACCATACCAGGTGCTACCCCCCTACACACTTATGGTAAGACCACCATACTAGGTGCTACCGCCTCACACGTATGATAAGACCACAAAAGGCACAACCGCGTCAGCAAGTACGACTCCCATGTGAAACACAATCCTACGAGCAATGTACTATTGTTAACAACATCGACCCTCATTCCACCTTTGATCTCCCATCCCTCAAGAGCCACCAGTGATAAGTTTTCCAAATAGACTCATTTTTGTTTTTCCTTTTCCCGAGGCTATGAACTTTTTGTTTTGTAGTAGCCTATTCAAATCAAAAAGAACCGCATTCACACCAGGTTTGACATTCACACGAGCCGCATCTTAGCAGCACCACGAACATAATGACACAGAAATGAATACTAGATAATAATAATAATAATATAAAATCATTGTAGCACTCCAGAGATTTGAACCAGTGTTCAGGGCCGCCACAATCTGGCGCCAAAATGCTGCTTGGAATCCCCAGAATACTCCAATCATTTTCGCATAATAATATCAGGCTATTGTAATTTCCTAATGGGAATAATAATATTCATAATAGTAACAAATTTGAGGGTATTATAAAAATGGCGCTGTTATCGTTGCTGTACTTGCAATATATGAATGACAATATGTAACAAGAGGAATCCTAGTCAGTGTGCAACTGATATTAAGTGCAGAATTATCAAACTCTTATTTGATAATAACTGTTAAAGGCTTCTCTCTAATTGGGTATTAATTATTAACGGCTTAAAAAAAGGCTTAAATTACCTCTATTTTGGTAATAAATGTTAAATGCTTCTCTCATTTTCGCAATAATTGATTTAAGCTTCACTTTAATTTGATAATAATTAAAAAGCGTTCCCTCAAATTTGGTAATAAATGAGTAAAATGTTATAGAACCTTTTGTACAACGAACCTGAGGCAGTCGTAATGATGATGTCCGTTAGTGCGGCGGGAGCTGACGTCCGTTAGTGCGGCGGGAGCTGACGTCCGTTAGTGCGGCGGGAGCTGACGTCCGTTAGTGTGGCGGGAACTGATGTCCGTTTGTGTGACGAGAACTGATGTCCGTTAGTGCGGCGGGAGCTGACGTCCGTTAGTGCGGCGGGAACTGATGTCCGTTTGTGTGACGGGAACTGATGTCCGTTAGTGCGGCGGGAGCTGACGTCCGTTAGTGCGGCGGGAACTGATGTCCGTTTGTGTGACGGGAACTGATGTCCGTTAGTGCGGCGGGAGCTGACGTCCGTTCGTGTGGCGGGAACTGGTCGGCGTGTGAGGTGGTGGTGGAGTGGGCTGCAAGTAGTCACCTAAGTCTTTAAAATTGCTGAACTACTGCTCTGCGGCGCGGGAATATGATCCGCAAAAATAATGGAATCTTCAGCTATTTTGTTTTTTCCCCATAACAGTCCATCATATTACCCAAAGCCTCCTTCATTTACATAAGTAAAAAGGAAATATAACATATCTGCTTACTATAATGTTTGTGCTGAACATAGGTGAAAAAGTTTAGTTTAGTTCATTTATTATGCACCCCATACCCATCTTGTGGGCGGTAGTGGAAAGGGTTACAGAGGCACATAATGGGCTCAGGGACTGAACCCCACAATTCATTTAGCTAAGCAAGTTACAATCTTGATGAGCTAGTTACAAAATTCAATATAAGTCATCACATCAACAATGGGTTCGAGATCGACCTCAAGTACAGGTTCTAAATTAAGCAACTGACATATGTGGAGAGCTAGTGTCAAAATTTATATGTTTGTCCTGCACACCGCCCCCCATCCAGTGGGCAGCGGTGGATAGGTTACAATCACTTAGTTACTACCTACAGTTAGCAAACTGGGGATATTTGGCTAAAATTTCTGGTAGCAGATCATTTTGAATGAAATATTGACACATCGCTGGAACATTGGTTATAGAATTGTCTCTCAATTCACGTATCTTTTCGCACTCCATCACATAGTGACGGAGGGTGTGCGAATAATTTTGTTGACACAGTTTACATTTGGTCAGGTCTACATCAGCAGATAATGAGAATTCCCAGAGATACTTGTAACCGAGTCTAAGCCGAGCAGTAGTAACATCTAGAAGTCTGCTGATTTTATTGGATGATCCATAGATGTGTGGCTCCTCTTGCATGATAGTATGATGATAGATGGAATTACTGGTGTCAATTTCACTTTGCCTCAGATCTACAAGATCTTGTTGAAGTTCTCGGTGCACAGCTGCTCTCAGATTGCTCATTGACAATCCAAGGTTACACTCAACGGCTCCTTTAAAGGCAGATTCTTTGGCTAACTTATCAGCTCTATCATGCATTCGGAGGCCAACATGAGATGGAGACCACATGAAATGGACTCTGTTACCATCCTTAGTAATTTTGTTGTATTTGTGTCTAGCTTCGGACACGAGCATGTTACAGTTATGTCTTAAAGAGTTGAGAGCATTTAAGGATGATAAGGAGTCACTTACAATTAATGTATCAAGTTTTGAGACTTGTACACATTTCAGTGCAAGGATCAAGGCAAATAGTTCAGTCTGAAGGGTAGAGGCCCAGTTGTTTATACGGACTCCCCACTCAAAGTATAGGCCATCGCCCATTGTCAGGACAACTGCACTTCCAGCTGCACCCGTGGTGCGGTGTAGGGAACCATCAGTGTATATAATTTGAGAGAGAGAATGCTCTGTGGACAGAGCATCAATATGGCTTAAGGCGTTGAGCTTTGCCTCAAGACGAAGCTGAAAAAAATGGATTTATTAATGCATATAACAACACGAGTCACTCAAATCCCCGACTTTTATGGCCACCAACTATGGGATATTGTTATAAAAAGTTATTTTCGAGTAAAATTATGTTTTATTCATGTTTTAAATTAACTCCAATATTATAATAAGTAATGTTAGATTTATTCTTTACAGAAATAATTTAACGAGGCTTTAGATACCCAAGGAGTAGCCTTGGGGAAGCTTTAGGATATTCTATGGACCTCCAACCCACCAGTGGGTATTGAGAATTTTTATATATTGTCTATAATGATGGTTTGTGAGAGGATTCTCTCTTCCCCCATCACCATCCAGGCTTGCCTGCTCTCTGAGAGGGGCTCCCCCTCCGAGTACCTGTGTGAGTGTAGCTGCTGTAGTGACCCACCATCTGACCTGGCCTGCTCCTGTGGCTGCCCAGGTGAACACGGCGGCAACAATGATCATGCACCAGGCAAGGATGATGGTCACAGGAGTCCTAATGGTGACGACGACGACCTCCTGCCCAGGAGCCTCTCCATGCCTCTCAAGGAGGAGGCCAAGCTGGTGAGAGTCACTCCTCTTCTTTGAACCACTTTCTTGGCTTGGGTTTTATTTTTTATTTTTATTGTGAGGGAAATTGGTGTGGCTAGTTGTGGCGTTTAAATTAATCCCATCATTTTTATTCGGTCTCTTGGCTTTAGTTTTTGCAAATTATGCAGCCATCTCTGAGGGTGATTATATTGGGGTTTGAGAGCTAGGCAATGGTTGAACTATTTGAATTACTGTATTTCTCTAAAAAATGGTTTACATCACTTGGTAGTAAACATTACATAATGTTCAACATTTGCAGGAAGCAGTTTTTATATTTAATTAAGGTTTTGGGTAACAATGTATAATTTCAATTTTTTTGTTAATTTTAAGAATATTAGTAAGTTGTTTCTATGCATTAGTGAAATTGTTCGCATTCATTTACATGGTGAAGTTATCCCGGGTCCAAGTAGTACACTAGGGTTTGTTCTCGACTCAAAATCGAGAATTCTGGGTTAGAATCCTGGGCAGGACAGAAATGGTTTGAGTGCATTTACTATCACCTAATGCCCCTGTCCACCTAGCAGTAATTAGGCACCCAGGAGTTAGTCAGCTTGTTGTGGGGTTGCATCCTGGGTGGGGTTGGTTCCTCAATATAAGTTTAACATGAATTATTCTGAAAACTGACCAAGCTCACCTACCTCCTATTTCACCAACCTCATTTCTATTACAATGCCATGGGACCTTGCATAATAAATAAGTTACTTATGTGTGTTGCAGATATGATATGAGTATCTGTGGCTCTCAGCGTAATACATATTTTCAGGAACTTTTGGCCAAACAAGAATAAAGGTTCCATATATAGTATAACAAAAGGCCCTTGAATTCTTGCCAGCTCCAGGTCCAAAAAAGTCCTTAGTACAGCTTTTAATAAAGGAACAGGAAGCCTGTTATGCTTATTGAGACCCACCCAGCAAATGGCTAACTCTCAGGTGCCTAGACTTGTAAGAAAACTACAAGGTTGGAAAACAAATATGTAAGGCTGAAATTTTGTTGTATACATACTGTAATGTATAAATATATATATTTTTCAGCAGGGAAATGATGACAGTCAGCAGGAGACCATCAACAACAACAACAGTGTGCGATCTAAGGTTGGTCCTCGCCCCACCAGCAACCCAGTCGCCTTTAGCCCCTGTGATCTGACCTTACCCCGGCCCACAAGACGAGGTCAGTACTCAAGGCACACTTAATTTAAAATGTTAAGGAAAGTGTAGCTCACTTAAGTTTGTGAGGATGCAATTAATGTTTGATGTTATGGCTAAAGTTGAATACGTAGTGAAATAAAGGAATTTTGCATGGTCTGATCAGATCCATTATGGCAAAATGATCTCATAAGGCAAGGGTGTTGCATGTAGCACAGGTATTTTTCTTGTACTCTTTCTTGAGTGAGCTGAGCTTTAACTCTTGACATATCTACATTTGATTGAAGAGTTTGACTCTCAAACACATCATTTTATATATCCATACAGCATTGATTGTGTAGTACATCAAGATATCGTGCAGGTTTATCATGCCCTTGTGTGCCCTTTCCTGTATATACTACAGTAGTCTTTTCACTATTTACTTCTAATGTAAGAATTTTACCTGAATTTACCCGAGACCAGCTCAGTTTCATGAACAATAGCCATAGGTCCACCTAGGTCACTGTTTGGTTACCAGGCCTGTGTGACTTTGTACCCCACCGAGACAAGTATCTCATCAATTAGGTTTGTCACATATAATCATAGGCAGGGAGAACAGTGGACATGATACCTCAATCCACCACAGAGAAACTGCTTGCTTAACACCAAAGAACATATCAACCCAATCAATAAATATTCTGGACTTAAGCCCAAAGCCAACCTGTCTGGCTCTGTCAAGTCCTGTCCTTGGGAAGAGTGGAACATTGCCTAAGGTAGAAGTTGAACAGCCTGCTCAGAAAGGATCTTTTCAACTACAGTAAAAAACTTACATACTTTTTGTTGTTCTCATTAAGCATCGATTCATATTTTAAAACTCACACCATGACTCCCATACAGAAAAGTTGAAGTGCTGAAACTGCATTCTTCATGTGTTTCTTCTGGGCATTTTGGACATAATTTTTTCCATGTATTGAAGTTCATAAACCTTTCTCTTGCATTTTGCTATCATCTTTTTTCCACTTTACCCTCTCATTATTTGTTTATATACTGGTATATGTTAGGCTCATATCGAGGTCCCCCCCCCCCCCCTCACCCAAGGTTGGAACTACTGACCCTCCCCAGGATGCAACCCCACAACAGTTGACTAGCTCCCAGGTACCTATTTACTGCTAGGTAAACATAGGCATTAGGTGATAAGAAATGTGCCCATCCATTTCTGTCTCACCTGGGACAGAAGAGACAGCTAAGTCTTCCATGGTAGGTGATACACATCTTTTTGAAAAATTTTATTTTTCTTATTTTTAATGCAGTTATTTATTATTTTTAATGCAGTTATTTATTATTTTTAATGCAGTTATTTATTATTTTTAATGCAGTTATTTATTATTTATTAACATCATTGTTTAATTATTAAATGTAAGTATGAATTTACTTATACTGTATACCTGTTCATTCCAGCCATAATTGTAACAATTTGTACGAGTTATTATGAATACAGTTTCTAATTCTAATTCTTAAAGAAACAGAGTAAGTCACAATAATGTGGATGAAAATTAGACACCCAATCCATACATCTGAAAATAAAGAAAGTGATGACATCTGGACCCTTAATGGACCATTATCAGTACGATAGCACAATTGATGTTGACGGTGAGATTTATTTTTCAGACTCAGGGTTGTGCGGTGAAACTCGCCTGAGGACCTTAGAGGCGGGGTGTCTACCACTGTCACCAGAGTCACGTCTGGATGAACAGAGTGCCTCGTCAAGTGGTAAGTATCTGGAGGCTGTCTCTACAGTTTTTTGTTTAATTTTTGCTTTTGAAAAATCTACCACTCATAGCCATAAATTTAAATACAGTATGAGGCATTCTACCGGTATGCCTCATTTTATGAAATAGTGGCTGTACAAGAATGTAAGACCTCTTGTATATACAGTATAAATAAAATGTAATTTAGTTAGGGGGACACTGCTGACCATAAAGTGAGGCTGGCAGCAAAGTTTGTATGGTGAGGCCAGTGGGAAAGCCCATCTGGTGAAACGGCTGGGCCAAAGCAGGTCAGGGGAGGTTTTGCTCCTGGTTGGTCTGTAGTGGTACTGCTGGTGATTGTCCTGATGCTGTGGTCTCACGGTCCTCTGCCAATGATGCATGGACCATTACTGCTTGCTAAATGATTGAGGAAAAGCCACTTAGGACGTGTGTGGATGTCTGAGCAACACCTGTTTATACTGTTTTGTAAATGTAGGAGGAAAAACTTAGATGCTTCATGTAGCTGTTACAGATAAAAGGCACTGACTGTTTTAAATTTTGTAGCTTATAAAAACCAGTAGCTATAAAGAGTAGAGATATAGTATTTAATATTTGCTAAACAACAAACACAAATTGTCTTATAAGTGAATAGATACAAACTTTCCTGTTGTTTACTATCCAGTACTGGACACTGTCTTTCCTGGTGCACGAGGAGGAGAGTTGGAGGCAGCTGCAGCAGACGAAGCATTCAGAACACGCTCACTGCCAGCCTGGGTCAGGAACAAGACTCGCCCTCTGACTGCCTTGGATGACCTCAATACTATCTATGAAAAGGTAAAACTTCCAAAAGGTCATTAATAATTAACCAACCTCAGTGTACTAAATTAGAAAACAAGATCATTACCTGCTTGATGGGGTTCTGAGAGTTCTTCTACTCCCCAAGCCCGGACCGAGGCAGGCTTGACTTGTGTTGGTCCGGCACTTCTTGAAGAAAACTATCCAGTTTTCTCTTGAAGACGTCCACTGTTGTTCCGGCAATATTTCTTATGCTCGCTGGGAGTATGTTAAACAACCGTGGACCTCTGATGTTTATACAGTGTTCTCTGATTGTGCTTATGGCACCCCTGCTCTTCACTGGTTCTATTCTGCATTTTCTTCCATATTGTTCACTCCAGTATGTTGTTATTTTACTGTGCAGATTTGGGACCTGGCCCTCCAGTATTTTTCACGTGTATATTATTTACAAGATTACTTGTAAATTACTTATTAATTACTTGATTACTTTACAAGATTATAAATACTATGCTATGTATTCTCACAAACCCAGTGTACCTTCTTGTATATAAATAAATTTGATATCTCTCTCGTCACCTTTCTAGTGAGTACATTTGGAGAGCTTTGAGACGATCCCAATAATTTAGGTGCTTTATCGTGTCAGTGTATGTTGTATATGTTCTCTGTATTCCCTCTATTTTGGCAATCTCTCCTGCTCTGAAGGGAAAAGTGAGCACTGAGCAGTACTCAAGATCATTAAATGAAATCCATCATATATCTAATTAATCATGACCATTAGTGACCTTTAATACCAAATTATCTTTATAATGGACAAATTGTTAGAAAGCCATAGAGGATTTAGGACTTTAAACATTGTCTCCAAAAGGCATATACATTAAATGAATGAATGTATATTATTATATTTTATTTTATTTCTGGCTTGCTCCTGAGATAAAATTAGTTAAACTTTGGTAATTTTTTATGTGATCCATTTTGCCATACAAGCTAAACTGCCACAGATACTTTTAGATCATTTCTGTTCAACTTGTGGCAACATCTGTTAGAGCACTGAGTTTGTTGCTTGTTCCATATACAGTACATGTGTTTTGTCCGACACATTTCACTGTTATACTACTGGGAAGGGTACCGGTAATACATTGGCGTTCGTTCTCGAAGCACAATTGAGAATTCCGGGTTCGAATCCCGGGTGGGAAAAATGGTTGGGTACATTTCCTTTTACCGAATGCCACTGTTCGCCTAGCAGCCAGTAAGTACTCAGGAGTTAGTCAGCTTGTTGTATCCTGGGCTGGGTCAGTAATTCGACCCTTACCTCAATAAAAAGCCTAATTTATATAAATACACCCTGGCTTTCTGTCCCCCAACAAGGTGAATTAATTATGAATTACCTGTATACACAATGACTTGGCTAGTGCCTGTTTACACTCTTCCATTTAGATTCACACTACATATATACACTATACATAGACAAACAAATAGAATTTGGTTAACAATACAGGTATAAACAATATAAAGGTCAAGAATAAAAAAGTGGAAAGATTCCTAGGCCTATACTTAACAGTACAGTGACATTATACATAACTTTTAACACACATACAACAAATAACCCAAAATGTATCCAAAATGTACAGTTTAGATTCTTGTTTAGCTAATTAAATGATGCTTTTATGTTTGGGTAGAGTTAATGATTGGATTTCGTCTACCTACAGTACTGCCTGTTGAAAATTCTGAGGATTAGTATCCTCGTGGCCCAGTCTTTGACCAAGCCTCTACTCCCAGGTCTTTTTCCCTTATTTTTAGTTATTATTGTTTCTTGTAATTGACTTCTCATCTGATTGCCTGCAATGGAACTTCTGAGAACTTTTGAGCAACTATATTACTCTTAAAATAGTTGCAACGGTACAGTTGCATAAACTCTTTCATTTCCTTTTAGTCAAAGGATCGTTGAGTGTTCCTAAGGTTTGGTTGACGTTTTTTACTGAATTTGTTCAATATCTTAATGGTTTCAATGAGACAACTCCTGTCATATTGGTTTGTAGTGTCACTAGTACCAAGTAGTAGTAGTTTAGTTCATTTATTATGCACCCCATACCCATCTTGTGGGCGGTAGTGGAAAGGGTTACAGAGGCACATAATGGGCCCAGGGACTGAACCCCACAATTCATTTAGCTAAGCAAGTTACAATCTTGATGAGCTAGTTACAAAATTCAATATAAGTCGTCACATCAACAATGGGTTCGAGATCGACCTCAAGTACAGGTTCTAAATTAAGCAACTGACATATGTGGAGAGCTAGTGTCAAAATTTATATGTTTGTCCTGCACACCGCCCCCCATCCAGTGGGCAGCGGTGGATAGGTTACAATCACTTAGTTACTACCTACAGTTAGCAAACTGGGGATATTTGGCTAAAATTTCTGGTAGCAGATCATTTTGAATGAAATATTGACACATCGCTGGAACATTGGTTATAGAATTGTCTCTAAATTCACGTACCAAGACCCTCAATCTTTGTAAGAAAAAAGTTTTATGTAACAAAATGCAAATTTAATCAGTAAAGCTGTTTAAAATAAACTTTTGGGTACATTGTTGAGAATGCTCCAAACACAGAATATGATATGGATATTTAAAGTTATTTATCATACTATAAATTCTGATTCCCTCCATCTTCCCTACTGGAAAAATAGCTTATCCATCCACAGCCTCATTTTTGTAGGGTCATTGTTTGATTCCTGATTGTCCAAGTGATAGGGCATTATTAATTTATTATCCATGTATCCCAGTTCTAAGGCTGTCCTCATGTCCCAGCTCTTAATCTGTCCTTTATCTCTTATAAGTGCTATAATCATGCTGTTTAGCATGATTATAGCACTTATAATTTATAGCACTGATAATTACCTTTATCTTAGCACAAAATGACTCATTTCCCAGGTTTAAGGTTATTGCTGGTGTATATTCATATTATTGATTGCATTCTTTACAGCCAAACTGGAGCAAGCGCCGCAGAAACCGAATGCGTAGTGATGCTGCAGCCGTCATCGCCCTAAGCAAGTCGAGAGGCCGCCTGCTGTCTCCTAACCCTCAAGCATCAGGTCAAGCAGCTGCTGCAGCAGCCTTACCAGACACAGCTGCTCTTGTGGAAAATGAAGCAGTCATTGTGTATGATGAGAGAACAGCTCTCTAGGATATAAAAAAGTAATTTTTGTGTATATAAAGGTTTGAAGGATGGTTCAGCCAGAATTATCTAACCTACAGGTTAAACAGGGTTTTGTTAAAAAAAAAAAAAAGTCAGCATTCAAAACATCATCATCCTATACATAAGGGAAACATATTCACATTTGTCTGAAATGATCAACTTTGCAATGTAAGCTATTCTGATATTAGTTATGACAAAAATCACAAAAATCTGAATGGGAAAATATATCACATCTTTTCTACTGAAGGTGTTAATCTTACATAATGATGAAAGTTATTTGAATTCAGTGTATATAATCTGATTTATTTATAATTGAGGCAATTACAATTTTAAGGATGCTGCAATACTGTCAGTATTACTCTATGCTAGATGGAGTGAACAAGGTGTACAAACACATATATCAGAAGCTTGTAGCCCAGGTGTGGAGTTCAGTTTTGTGTGGGGCTCAGTTTTGTATGGGGCTCAGTTTTAGGTGGCAGCTCAGTCATGCAAGGTGGATAAGTTTTTAAATGCCAGAGGTCCCTCTTTTTTTTTTTACCCTGTCTTTTTAATCACATGGGACTTGCACAGAAAATGGAGCATTAGTCTGTGTGATTCAACCCCTCCCCCCTCCCAAAGACTAACGTGTCACTTAAGCATCTAACTATGGTCTTGCATTTAAAGAAATAATACAAACTTGTATGTGTATTGCTTAAGACTTGGGTAAGAGGCCAGTACATATTTACTATGTTAGTGATATTAAACACAGTTTTATTCCCTTAGTATGCAGAATTTTGCAAATAAACCATTTATGTGTTTTCTCATCTGTTGTTAAGCTTATAAATTATAATTGTAGGAATATAAATAATTTAATGTGCTAAAGCAGTTACAGAATTTTATTACGGCCATTACAATCCGTCTTTTAATTAAGGTTTATGATTTTTCTTAAACTAAAATTGTTGGAGGTGCACTTTTCAGAAATTATAAATTTGCTCCTGGAAAAAACCCTAATGATCAATATTCCTTAAACCAACAAAGTTATCTAGTTCATAGCAGTGCTGAACCCTTAAACATAACCTATTGAATGGTATACTTTAAATTAATATTTGCCAGTGTCTCTCATCTTAAGAATATATCCAATAACTAAATCCATCCTCCTAGATATCCAACCTGCCCAGAAGGTATTCGGAAGAGTTGGTGTTGTAGGACATTCAACCTGCCCAGAAGGTATTCAGTGCAAATGAAAGCAACGGCACCAATTTTGAAGTGACCGATGTAGTCACTTTAAAGCATCAATCCTAACCCACTTGAAGTGACCTAGCCATTACCATAAGATAAAGATTTACTACTTAGATGGATTTTTGTAAAGACAGGTGATCATTTTTAGAGTTAAAAAGATATGTATTAAACATTTTATATTGTGCTTTTTGTCTGTGTGAAAGTGTTAGTGAGTGGATTTTTTTAGTGCCTTGAATGAATGATGCTTTATAGATGTACAAGCTTAATAATGTCTTTTTAATACTGACTTAAATGTTGTAAATTAAATGTATTATTATATTGTCATAGTTTATGTATGATAAAGAGATCTTGATAAATACTGAGTTTATATAGCCTCTTGAGATGTAGTGTAATTATTGAGAATTCATTTATTTTATTAATACTGTATTCTGTTTCTAGCTACCTCATTGATTCTGCTTAAAAAACAGTGCAATACAATATTTGTTTAGTTGTACTGAAGGGTGGTCCTGTTGCACAGTGGTTAGTGCAATCAGGGTTACAATGGAAAGGCCCTGGAGTCTATTCCCACAGCTGGACATACACATTTGGGCATGTTTTCTTTCACTTGATTTTAAAGTTCACCTAGCAGTAAATGGAGTAATCAAGATTTAGGCAAGTGTTGTGGGTTTGCTTCCTCAGAGGGTCAGTAGTGGGCCAAGGGGTAACTCGTTAAGCCTAACAGGTGTTCTATGCCCTGAAAAATGGGAATACTGTATATATACAGTATATTATATATATAAATTATTGACACACACACACACATGGCAAGTACGTAAAAGGGAAAGATCAACCCTTGTGGATCACCCTAAATGGTGCCAAACAGATGGAAGAAGTACTTGGGAATGCTAGAAAATTACACAGTAAAGAGGAAGGCAAAGTATGGTGGTTAATATGAGACCTTTCAAAAGAAGATAGACAGAAGCTAAAATTGAACCTCATAGAGGCAAAACATCTAAATGAGAGCAGGAATGAAGAAATCAATTGTTTTTTCTACAAAGTGATAGAGGAAATCAGACCAGTAAAATGGTACAAAAGGGCAAACCAACAAAATTGCTAGAGAAAGGGGAAGTGAGAATAAGGAGAGAGGGAACATGTTCCTGAAAATTGTATACACCAACATGGACGGAGTGAGATCAAAGATACTGGAGTTAAGTGATGTAATACAGCTCAGCCGCCAGATATTGTTGCACTCATGGAGACGAAACTTGAAGATGATATTTTAAATGAAGTCATATTCCCAAGGGGCTACTCAGTTTGGAGACAGGACAGAAAAATTAGTTAAGGTAGTAGCGTTGCTGTGCTGGTGAAAGAACACCTAAAGGTAAACGAAATAATGATTGTCAATCCACAAGAAGTTGACATAATAGCACTAGAGATCTGCAATCAGGATGATAAATGCATATAGTCCACCTCCATACAACACATGGACAAAGGAGGAGCTGGATGATAAACGAGAGGATCTTATAAGAATAATGAGAGAGAGTATAACAAGAACGGATAAAGATAGATCACGACTGTTGGTAGTCAGCAACTTCAACTTGAAATCCATAGACTGGGAGGCACATGAAGCTAGAACAGAGGAATTTTAGACCCGTAAATTCATAAACCTCATCCTGGAAACATTCATGTATCAACATGTTAAACAATCTGTGAGGATGAAGGAAGGGGATGTTCCCTCCATTCTGGATTTGATATTTACCAGGAAAGAGGAAGAGATAATTGACATCTAGTACCTTCCTCCCTTGGGTAAAAGTGACCATGTCTTTTGGGGAATAAAGTATGCTATGTGCTATAATCTGAAAGAAAATGAGGAGGTTGAAGCAGTTGAAAAACCTGATTTCAGGAGAGATCATTATGGGGAACTTAGGAATTTCTTTAATTATGGAATTTGACTAGAAAGACTTGCTGTTAGGAAATGAAGTAAATGAGATGTATGTCGAGTTTTGTGAAATATATGATAAGGCACAAAAAATAATATACCAAAGCAGAGATGCAGAACTAGGAAACAGGATTGGTTCATCAGAAATTGCGAGAGGGCCAGAGACCAAAAGGCACAAAAATGGAATCAATATAGGAAGAGGCCAAATCCCCAAACATACCAGTGATACAAAGCTGCAAGAAACAACTACACGGCAGTAAGGAGAGAGGCAGAAAGAAATTCTGAAAAATGGATAGCAGATAAATGTAAAACAGAACCAGGCCTATTCTATAAATTCAAAAGCAACAAATTGCAGGTAAAGGATAATATTCAGAAGTTGAAAATGGGAAACAGATTCATGGAAAATGAAAATGAAATGTGTGAAACATTAAGCAAAAAGTTCCTAAGTGCGTTTGTACAAAATGAAATCTTCAGGGAACCAGACACAATAAGAATTCCAGGGAACAACATAGAACACATAGAGGTGTCTAGAGATGAAGTGAAAAAAAGACTGCTCAAGGATCGAAGTAAGAACAAAGCAGTTAGCCCAGATGGAGTTTCACCATGGGTTCTGAGATAATATGTACCTGAGCTCAGCATTCCACTTCAACTGATTTTCCTGGCATCCTTGTGTACAGGAGTCATAACAGATGTGTGGAAAAAGGCTAACATAGTTCCAATCTACAAAAGTGGCAAAAGGGAAGACCCCCTCAATTATAGACCTGTATCATTGACAAGTGTAATAGTCAAAATATTGGAAAAAAATAATTAAAAATAAATGGGTAGAACACCTGGAGAAAAACGATATACTGTATCAGATAGTCAATACGGTTTTCGATCCAAAAGATCGAATTTACTCAGTTTCTATGATCGAGCCACAGAGATTTTACAGGAAAGAGATGGTTGGGTTGACTGCATCTATTTGGACCTAAAAAAGGCTTTCAATAGAGTTCTGCATAAGAGGTTGTTCTGGAAACTGGAACATGTTGGAGGGGTGACAAGTAAGCTTCTAACATGGATGAAAAATTTTCTGATAGAAAAATGAGGGCAGTAATCAGAGGCAATGTATCGGACCGGAGATATGTCACAAGTGGAGTACCACAGGGTTCAGTTCTTGCACTGGTAGTGTTCATTGTCTACATAAACGATCTACCAGATGGAATACAGATGATGCTAAGATAATGGGGAAGTTAAGAAACTTAGATGATTGTCATGCTTGTCAGCAGCTTGTCAAAGGTACCCCAATTTGTTCTGATGATTTTTTCCAGCTGGATTTTAAAAGTTCTGCAGAGTTTTGGCATCTACGGCTTTGGCAGGAGGCGGTTCCATGGGTGAAAAACAGGTGATGCTTTTACACCCTGTTGGTAAAAAAGCATCTCCAGTTTTCTGTCCTACATTGTGGCTTGTTGAGCTGCTTGAAATCGTTGTTCCTTGTTTGTGTTACCGTACATCTGACCTTCTGAAGTTGTCAGGGTCAACATCCTCCAAATTGTTTAGTATTTTGATTGTTTCAATGAGATCTACCCTGTCATGTCTGGTTTGCAGAGATGTTAGCCCTGTGGCCCTCAACTTGTCCTGGTATAAGAGTTTTGGAATTATTTTTGTTGCCTGGTGTTGAACTTTCTCCAATGAAGCTATGTAAATCTAAAGATGAGGTCTCCATGCCTGAATGCAATAATCCAGGTGGTGGCACACCAGAGATTTATACAATTAAATGACTAGTGCACCAAAGATTTATATAATTGAATGACTAGCGCACCAGAGACTTATACAACTGAATGACTAGCGCACCAGAGATTTATAAAATTGATTGACTATGTTTTATTCAAATTATTTGACCTTTTGAAAAAGTGGTCTGGATAAGTATTCTCCAAAGTGTTTATTAGTCCCATAGCCCTCAACAATTCCTGGTATGAGAGTCAACTTAGTTCCGAGATAATTTTTGTTGTCAGGTGTTGAACTTTCTCTAAAACAAATACTATGTCCTTCTGAAGGTGGAGTTTCCATGCTTGGAAACCAACAGTAGATTATCAATCTCATTTTTCTGACTATAGATGCCTTTGCAACTGAATCAGAGCCTTTGTGTCTCCTAAAATGAAGAGCTTAATGTAGGAGAAAGTACAGTATGTCCATAACTGCATTACCA
The DNA here is from genome assembly GCF_040958095.1 of Procambarus clarkii. NCBI lineage: Eukaryota > Metazoa > Arthropoda > Malacostraca > Decapoda > Cambaridae > Procambarus > Procambarus clarkii. The sequence goes on along the minus strand of NC_091242.1, from coordinate 3,186,180 downwards.
CTTTCTTTTCATTCAGGCTGAGAAGTCCTACATGCTGAGTTTTTCACACTGAGAAGTGCTTCCTTCACAATAATCCTTTTTTGACATTGTTTGTCATGTAAAATGCAAACATAGACAACATTCTAGAAAATGTAAGATAAGAGGCTTGTTCACTGGATCAGATCTTATTCATCAACTGGTGCAATTACTTTCTTTGAATTAAAGGTATACACAGGAAGTATAATCTCCTCAACAAAGGGATGAACTTACAATACCTGTATAGCCTTCTGAAAAGAGAGAAAATGCTATAACAAAACAAAAGAAGGAAGAAAGCCATATCCTCAACAGAACCAGTAATGACATACTCATTAAACTAAAAAAAAAAAAAAAAAAAAAAAAAATCAACGCAACTGTTAATGTTAAAGACATTGGAGGATTATCCAAACAATATTCCTAAATTATCGCTTTCAAGTATATTACAAAGAATTTTTAATTAATTAATTCTATTGTACCGTTTCCAGGCTTTCATGAGATTGGACATACATATGTATTTAGTATTCAAAATACAATAATTTTGGCTCTGAGAATTATTATATTCTAGATTTGACAGTTTCCAGCACTTACAAAAATATATATTTAATTTTATTTATTTATTACATATATATGTACAAGAGTTCGTACATTCTTGTACAGTAGCATTTCAAGCAAGTCCTTAATCCTATGTTCCCCAGAATATGACCCCGCCAAATCGTTTAACAACCAGGTATCCATCTTACTGTTGGGTAAACAGAGGCTATAGTTAAGGATTAACGCCCAGCAAATCCTCCCCGGCCAGGTTTTTAACCCATGACGAAGCGCTCGCGGAACGCTAGGTGAGTGTCTTACCACTACACCACGGAGACTAGTGCAAAGTAGTAGTGTAAAGTAAGTTAACTAAACATCATTTACCTGAGGGCCACCAATATTTGTGGCTTCGACAAGGACAGAAAGCTGGCAGCTTGTCAAAATCCCCCCCCCCCCACATATCAACATTGTTCCCCAATACAGTATTGTGGATGAATTATTTAAAAGAAATGAAGTAGTGAACATGTGTAAATATCAGTTATCTTGCACCACATGAAGTTAATATTATAGTATTAGATTCAAATATTAAAAGCACTCTCTGATTAGATACTGAAGTTTAAGATTATGCTCAATATTGCATGTGATTCTTTTCAACAATTTTAGAGCTTTAATGTATTTAAGCATTCTCATTCTTGGTTTCTTCAGGGGTTGAATCTGAGACACAATTTAACATTGAACATTTATTTAATACGGGGGGAATACATGGTTCAGCTAAGGAGAAGGACGGCTTTTATATCACAGTGTTAAATAAATCATTTCTACATGTAAATTAACACCCGATCATGCTGTAACCCATATTATACTGTATTTACTAAACAAGACAAAATATTAAATTTATGCAAAATTTGTTGTTACAAGGATCCAAAGCATTCATTGTGCATGAGTAAAAAAAGTCTGAAATTTTTCTGTATTTTGTATGTAAATCCTGTTTAAACAACAAGGACCAAATTTATTGGCATGGAACACATTAAAATATAATTCTCATAACATAAGTTTACTTTATATTTAATATATATAAAGCTAGGGCATTTGCCTCTAATAACTGTTTAACATTAGACAAATTTGAATAGAACAATAGGGAACAGAATTGGATTTATCTATAACAGACTGTAATCTGTAGTATACTGTAGGAGGAAGTGGGTCCTATGGGTGAGAGGTGGGAGGATGTGGGTCCTGTGGGAGGATGTGGGTGTGTGTGCGCAGGGGGAGTAGGTAATGTAGGGAAGAACGTAGGTCCTGTGGGTGTATGCGGGAAAAGAAGTAGGTCCATAAGGTGTGTGGCTAAGAACAAAATAGGTCTTGTTGGTGTATAAGGAGAAGGAAGTAGGTTCTGTTGGTGTATGGTGGGAAGGAAATACTGTAGATCCTGTGGGTGTACCTACCCATCGGTGTCTATGGAAAACTAGTGTTTAGCTCTTTATGTCCTGCCTACTAGCCTTGTCGTATCTGTTGTGTTTAGCTTTTCTGACATTCAAATTCTTTGTCAAATCTGGCCTTAATTGATTTTTTACCTATGTATGGAGGTGGTTCCACAACTTCTAGTGCATTCCACTTGCTGAACACTCGTACTGGGTATGAGTACTTCCTTACAGTCCTCTGACACATTTATGTTACAAGCTTCCATTTGTGTTCTAGTTATACCTTTTTTCAATTTAATGAGGCTATCTTTTTTGCACATTGTCTATTCCCCTCAGAATCTTGCATGTTGTGATCTTATCTCCTCTGTTTCTTCTGTCCTCCAGGGTTGTGAGGTCTACTTCTTTCAACTTATCCTCATAGGATAACCCTCTTAGCTTTGGAACTACATAATCTAACTTGCCCGAAACGCTACGCGTACTAGTGTCGTTTGTATTGTATTTGTTTATATCATCGGTTCATATGAGCCGCGTTACAGACGTCACCAGTAGTCTGTATGTAAACAACAGGGAGCCTGCAGGACCCTTTATTTTTTTTTAATCCATTACTGGTTCACTATAATGCTACTTTGAACGTTTTGTTCCGAGTAACTGAATCTATATATTGATATTCCAAGAGTGCGTTTTAACCAAACTAGAAATGTTTTACAAATCAAGGGACCCAGAATGTAGAATGACCTTTCCAATCATGACAAAGGCTGTACCAATCTCAACTGAATTTTGTAACTAGCTCATCAAGATTGTAACTTGCTTAGCTAAATGAATTGTGGGGTTCAGTCCCTGATCCCATTATGTGCCTCTGTAACCCTTTCCACTACCGCCCACAAGACGGGTACGGGGTGCATAATAAATGAACTAAGCTGAACTCTCTCAACCAGTTTAAGAGAAAAACTAAGGACTACCTAATAAGCTCTATGTAGCCTACTTTATCCCCTAAATGTCAACCCATGTCTTGCTATTTTCAAACAAATTTTTGTTGGTCTGTTTGTTGACCAACTTGTTTAATTGCTGATTTCTGTCTTGTCACCCCCCTTCCTTTTCAACACAATTTATACTTTAATCTCAATTAGTACAGTATTAAGTTTTCGTCTAAGCGTTTGCGGCTTCGGCAGGTAGGCGGTTCCAAGGGTTTATAACCCTATGGGTGAAAAAACATGGGGGAGAATGTGCATGGGAGAGAAAGAAAGGCGTTCTGTGAGTGTATGGCGGGGGAAGGGGAGGAGGTAGGTCCTGTAGATGCATGTAGATGTATGGGGGGAAGAAAGCGAATAAAGATGTTGATAGGGCAATTGATACTAATAAGTGGTGGCTTATTTCCAGTCTTTATCTATAGCTGGAGAAGGTAAGCTCAGTTGACATCAAGAAGGGAGTAAGTAGCGAGGTGTTGACAAGCAGAGGGGAAGGAATTGGTGTCTGTGGACATACAGTGAATGAGCGCTCTGTTAGCATAAACTGCAGGAACTGGAATGTAACTCATGTACTCACATATTATGTTATCAGATAACAGCCATCTGGAAAAATATAATATGAAAACTGTGAAAATAAATACAATCAAAATTGCATTTCAACATTCCCACCAAGAAAATACAACAAGTTCCCATGCATTCATATGAAGGAGTATTCTCTGATGACGCGTTAACAATACAGTAAATGTATTTTTTAACTCGTGATTTGCCCTCCAGACTGCATTGTCAATAAAAATAACAGACTTTCCAGACTAACAAAAGTAATAACTTACAAACTTTCTAATAAAAGTATAATAGTGATTCAAATTTGCTAAAAAAATATAGTTGTGGCGTTGGTACGATTTCAAAATGCTGCATATTTAAATATGAAACGATAAATTGATATGGTAATTAAGCGAGGTTAAGTTACAGTGAAATATTTTATGTAAATACAAAACATAATCTTTAAGAATTCATGTCATATATACTTTTTCTTTACAAGTATTGTAGATTATAATTTATAACATACGGACAATAATAAGTTAGTAAATATCTTAATATAATGAACATTGGAAGTTGTTTACAAACTTCGACATTTCTCCATATATTTAAATGAATGCTTTCATATTTTCCTTCTCTTTTATTAATGTCAAAGTTTGTAGACTGGCCATAAAACAGATTAAATAATACATATCTGTTTATCACATACATGTACATCACTGTATATGCAACGGGAAAGTTTCGAGAAATGAAAAGGTCTCCCCTCTAAATACCAATACCATTTTCTAAAATAGAATATTGCAAAGAAAATAGAAAATGGGCAAATAATTTTATGGGTAAACTGCGCTTGGTCTTATTGGTCGATATTTAGAAGTGAGACCTATAACATTGAACAATAAATACTGTATAGCGACACTTAAAAGGCCTGACCATTAATGTCACACAACTTTCTCAACTGTTATTGATGATGAAAGCTTAATGCCAGGCTCTTATACCTCAAGTTCTGGTATAATGTAAAGATCAGAACCAGAGGACGTGACGGTAACTGAAGGTATTTGAAGGTCAGACCTCGACCTCTTGAGACATAAAATACATTGTAGAGACAATCCGCATATTAAAGTCTGCAAGATTATGAAAAGGTGAACATTACTCGAGTCTAGTTTGAAGAAACCCTTCTTTTTACGTCAATGGACAAAGATAAATATATGATTCAATTCTTACAGATATTCTTTGGTGAAAAGATCAGACATGGTTGCACATTTAAAACACCTTAAATAGTTTCTAAAGTACCTAAAGCGGTCCGAAATTGGAAGTATCAGAACGTTGAAAATTCATATCAAGACATTTTTCAGCCTCCGAGGACAATTTCTAGAAGGTTTACATCCTTGTAAAGCCACATCAAGACTTCCAAGAATCACATTGTTTGGAAATTCCACAACCTTTTCATTGCATCCCATAAGGTTGTATTTATATATTGTTAAGAACTTTAGGGCACAACCAGAGAGTTGTGAGGCTTCCGGCTGAGACAACTTTCATTATTCACGAAAGGAGCACAACCACGCAGTTTTCAACTGCGCTAAATCATAAAAGACTCATTTAACTAACACTAGTTAGTTGAGGAAAGTGGCAAAAAAATCACATATAATTACTTAAATGTATAATAGTTATAACTATTTATATATATAATATAACTATTTATATTTATATATAGTTATGACTATTATACACATATAATAGTTATAATTAGATAAATTTTTATGTATTGGGTAGAAAAGTTAGCTCTCGCTGAGGAAAAATTCCAAAAATCACATTTTAAATTACAATAGTACACAGGTAACATTAACATGGAGGCCAGAAATCACATAAAATTTTGAATATATGTAAAGTGTAACATGAAGAAGATTGGAGATACGAGGTACTGCAAAGAAGAAATTGAAATTGTAATAATTTTAGACTAACATACAATTATTTTGTTCAACAGTAAGAATATCTGGTTGATGTCCTGGAGCTATGAATAGCAGAGATTCTTAAAAGTGAAACAAGGATTTGTAGCATAATTTACACTGCAAAACAAACTCATGTTCCAGATATATATATATATATATATATATATATATATATATATATATATATATATATATATATATATATATATATATATATATATATATATATACATATATATATATATATATATATATATATATATATGTATATTTATATATATATATATATATATATATATATATATATATATATATATATATATATATATATATATATATATATATATATATATATATATATATATATATTTAAATGTTACTTATTTAATATTATATCATCATATTTTACCCTATCAAGGATACAGAGTCGACCCTGAGCTTCAGATAATTCAACACACATTCTCAGAACCACGTACACACAGATACTTACAACCATGTACACACACACACAACCATGTACACACACACACAACCATGTACACACACACGCACGAGGCAGAAACAAATGGGCAAAGTTTCTTTCACCCTGAATGCCCCTGTTACCTAGCAGTAAATAGGTACCTGGGAGATAGTCAGCTGTCACGGGCTGCTTCCTGGGGTGTGTGTGTGTGGTGTGGAAAAAAAAAAAAAAAGTAGTTAACAGTTGATTGACAGTTGAGAGGCGGGCTGAAAGAGCAAAGCTCAACCCCCGTAAAAACACAACTAGTAAACACACACTTATGGGATAGAGCCCAATAGGCTCAGGAACCTGTACACCTGTTGACTGACGGTTGAGAGGTGGGACCAAAGAGCCAGAGCTCAACCCCCGCAAGCACAATTAGGAGAGTACAATTAGGTGAGTACACACACATACAAGCATGTACACACACATACACATACAACCATGTACACACACACACACATACAAGCATGTACACACACACACTCACACAACCATGTACACACACACTCACAACTTTAGAGTTTCTCAAAACAATACCTTGAACAACATTCAGTTGTTGAAGACATTGCTTGGATCCCAAATAAATATTTTGGCAAATACCAAAATGCTATAAATACAGCTGAGGTTGTTATGGTTACAAATCTTAGAGTACAGCATCAACGCACAGACACTTGTATTTTCTTAAGAGACCCTTATCTCAGGAATTAGCTTTGGAGAAATATCGATGATATTGGACAAGGAGAGATTACGACAGAGAGGAGAGCCTTTAGGTCATGCGTTCCTCCCCCAGTACAAGACGGACTCATGCCAGAATCCCTCATTTATGCCCCCTGTCGCAACTCTTACATATGTCCTCTGACACCACCTGGTCTCCGAGATACTATAAGAAGACAGGCTAATGAAAGTTTACACTTACGGGCTATTCATGCCCGTGCCACCTCTTGGGTGGCTTAATCTTTATCAATCAATCAAAGTTTACGGAGTTGACACCAACAAATTCGTCTAATGGGTCCACATGTATACAAGTAACGTGATAAGGCAAACACCGAGACTAGACACGTATGATACAATGGAATTGTTCAGATAAACAGTTGAATATCCAAGAATGTATTTTAATATGCTGTAAATGTGTCCATGTAAACGTGCGAAGATAATTACATAGATAAATGTTCCACACTTTTGGTCGTTCGTCACACATCAACACGCTCAACAACTAGTTTTATTTATGCTTTTTCTGGAAAGACATTGAATAGCGTAGCTCATGGAAGCATATATTGTTTATCCCAGTAAACTTTAAATGGTTTATACAGCTGCGAATTGGGAATTACGCTCCCAAACATTAATAAGACTGAAGCGATCAAATACACTGATTCAATAGTTATAACTCACGGAAAATGCCTTCACGAACGACTCCGTCACTCCGTTGCGGAGTCTAGTTCAGCTATAAGTCATCATAAGAAGCGTCTTCATTAGACTGTTGTGTAAACTAATAGAGGTTAAGTGTCACAGTGTCACAGTGCCAGCTAGACGAAAGTGTCTTTGGTGCTCGAGCGAGATTTGCTGTTAGAGAGGAGACTAGTCTGGCGCGTGACCTGAGACGCTCCGGACGCCGTGGAGGTGTAGCTGTACTGGTTAGTGACCACGCTCTTGGAGTACAGCGTTTTGTACACCATAGAGCAGTTGGTGCCGTAGTTGAGGCGCAGGTTGTTGCTGACTGTGGGGTTGTTGAATGAGGTGTTGCTGTAGGTGTGCTGTCGGTGTAACCGCCCTTGCTTGCCTCGGAACACCCTCAAGAAGGCAGTGCGGAACTTGGTCGACGTCATGTTATAGAGGATGGGATTGATCGAGGAGTTGATGTAATACATGACGCGACAGAAGTAGAGGAGGTTGTAGTAACCCTCGATGCCTAAGGAGGTGATGCTCTCGCGGGTAACGGTTAGGATCCACAAGTAGAAGACCCGCATCGGCAAGAGGCAGAGGAAGAAGAAGAGGACGACTGTGGCAAGCATCACCACCACCTGCCTCCTCGCTCGCATCTGCGGGTTCTCTTTCTTGTGAGTGAGCTCGAAGGTGTCCACCAGCAGCTGGCGGGCAATGACTGTGTACAGCGCCACCAGCAGCAGCAGCGGCACGAAGAAGAACAAAATAGAGGTGGCGAAGAAGAATGAGACGGTCCACTTGTCGTCAACAGGGGCGCTGCAGTGAGGTTTCCACGTCCCGTCATAGAACTTAACGTAGCTGTACTGGACGATCCGTAGCAGCGGTCTGGGGGCAAAAGTCAGTGTCAGTAACTGTGTACATTAACAACGTTTGTGTGAAAATTATATGTTTTAAAAGGAACAATTTTGAGTAGCGTTCACTATCATACAGAACGCACGCAATCATGTGGACCAGCACCACCCCTTACACACAGCAACACACACGCATCTTACACACACTTTAAACATTTCAAGACATTTGTGTAAAATACATATAACACAAGGATAAAAAACATAAATATAAATAATTTCTTGCAAATCCAAGCGCGGGGCGCCTGAATATATTTTTAAAGTATCCCATTGGCTGTGAGTTCCATATTGTATACTGTGTAGCCTTCCACGGCTTATAACAGTACAAGGACTGTGTTCCAGCACCAGGCCAAGCCTCTGCAGGTATCGATTACTTGGTCTGGTGCTTTATCATATATATATATATATATATATATATATATATATATATATATATATATATATATATATATATATATATATATATATATATATATATATATATATATATATATATATAATTAAGCTGTGGAAGTCATGTTGAGAGTGAGGAAGGCTTCATAAAGCTGCACCATGACGGCAGTGAGAGAGAAGGCAATATTGTCCGTAAAAATATTATGAATGGTCTCATCTTAAAATTCCTTCATTTATGTAGCTTCAATAATTGCCTGAACCACATTGATGTCCATACATGAATGTTCCTTCACCTTGCGCCCAGGTCCGTACAGACTGACGTATCCACACATTCCTTTATATACATTTATTGATACAGAAAGGCAGTGCTTAAGAACAGACGCTCGACCCCTGCAAGTTCCACTCGGTGAGTACATACCCCTAAGTTTACATGTACACACCGTACACAGGCCCACATATATGAGGCACATATGAACTTGTAAAGACCAACGTACCCTGCAGAGATGAAGGCCACGACCCATATGATAGCTATAGCGATCACGGCCTTGGTCTTGGTGCACCGGTAGCCGGCCTGGAGCGGCTGGCAGATTACATGGTACCGCTCTAAGGAGATGACCACCAGAGAGAGGGCCGAGGCGTGGACCACGCTCATCTCCACGTACGGTACGATCTTGCCTGTTGGGAGAAGAAATGATCTGTTAAGGTTATCATGGGCGTGGTATTGGCTACTTGTTGGGGGGCTGAGGAATTGGCGAAGCTGTAGAGCTGGGGGTGTAGGTTCAGGCTTCATGTGTACGTGGTGTAATGCTTGAAGCTGTGAACTGGGGGTGTAGGTTCGGGCTTCATATGTAAATAGTTAGAGACCTGTTCATTCCTGGGTAAATGACGTATAAGCATTAATGAAATTCCTACCATTTAGATATATCAATATATTTTGACAGGGACATAGCAAATACTTGTTTCTAATAAAATGTAATACGAGAATGGAATACGTGTTTCTCTTCAGACTTGATCACAAATGCTTTACGAAATGACTTATTGAGATAATGATTCCCCAAACGAGCCAATTCCGTGCTTAGTTTTGTTGATGAGACGAGAGAGAAGGCAAAATGCCTCTCTCTTGAGTGTAGCATCACCAGGAAGGAATGGCGACTTGTACCTCTCGCTAGTCGCATCTTGGATGTTAGTGGTGTTCTTGTATATTCATATTTTACGATATATATCATATAAGAAACACTATTACAAATTTATATTTTTAAAATCAAATCAAATATTGCTGTAAGTATAGGCTAGTTGTTCAATGTGCGCAACACGTATATGTGTAAGTGCAATTTACATAAATTTACATGTACAGGAATGCAGACTGCCCATCCACTATTCAACATTTTAAAATTTTTATATGAGAGTAAATGCTGTTATAGCACACACATACACGTCAAAACCACCCTCACTCATTCATATTATATACATATGCATAACGTATATGTATATGAAATATATACATCATCTATTTGTATATATACATGAAATATATACATAATCCACCCCCCACACACAGAAACCTGTACATCAGTTGATTGACGGTTGAGAGAGAATTTGAATTTTGAATTTGAGAGGTGGGACCAAAGAGCCGAAGTTCAACCCCCTGCAAGCACAACTAGGTACACAATACCATCCCACAAAAGACAAAATACACACATATACAATCCCCCCCCCCCCCACACACACATATGAACTCACACTTAATCAGAAAGTCAGCCGACCCCTACTTCACTGTCCAGAATTTCATTATGAGTCCAATTTCCCCTCCGTCGTCACCGTGCTTCTGGAAACAGACAAATTCCTGTCCAAGGGGAGGAAAGATTTATTTCCAGACCCAACTGCTACGCATTTACTAATGAAGATTAATTAGAGATATCCAGCTCATTAACATCGTTATTTGTAATCTAATGTCCTGTAACTAAGGGGTAAATCTGTATAATCTATATAATTACTGTGTGGTTATAAGTCTGGGTTTATAACATTTCATTAACTTTTTTTTCCAAACTAGAGCAAGTTATTGACGGTATTGTGTTTAAGGCCTATCAACTGGTGGAGTATAATACTTATGCAAATATATACACTAAGAACAATTACATGTGGTTTGGTCTTTAGTATAATTACGGCAGACAAGTATAAGTATTTAACACATTAAGTAGCTATTAAATCCACTAGTCAAAAAGTAATGGATTGTCAAAAATATAATTATATAGGGAGCAACCGAAAAGTCGGTTTGATGAGTAAGAGAAATATAAAGCCATGTAAAATTTATGCAGTTTGTTTCATTAAAAACAAAGTGCTTATGTAAAGCTAATTTTAATAAGTAAAACTTTTCTCAAAATTTAAATAGAATAAAATAATATATATATTTTCATTAAATTGGCAATACAAAATTAAGTATTTTTAAATATAGTATATATTTTTCTTTTAGTGATATTTATAATTCTCAGTTTTTTGTACCAATTAAAGACTAATACATCGGATTTATGTTCAATAAATTTAAAACTTGCTAAATATTCATATTAATAACTTTTTACGTTTTTGGTTCGTTAGTAATTTTTGTATGTATCTGTAATAATGGTATAGTAAATATTTATTTTAATAGTCATCCATTTAAAAATAGTTTCACGCCGATTGAGCCTATTTGTGTGGGATACTTAGTTAAATTTTCTGTAAAATTTTATTTTGAATGAAGAGCCCTTAGCCACGACAAAGGAGCGTATGATAGTTCAGGTAAGTGATATAGGAAACTTTTGTTAATTGTCTCGACTTTTACACCTCTCTAACTCTACCATCAGAGTGAACATGAAATGTAAGACTCCGATAACAAAATCTTGGTACAGCACAATAATATCTTCCAATATTCGTGAGTGTATGAAGTAATTATAGAGCTCAAAGTACCTCATACCATTTAGTGAATGCCCTGATAACAGGGCAATCACAGATAGTATTGAACAGTACGTCTTAACTCTTGTTCACATAGTTTACAGTTGGAATGTTCACCATTGGGGGGATTCACTACCTGTAGACTCTGCCATAGATATCGATATCCTAGCCTATAATGTTCTGGCAATTACAATGTCACAGTCTAGTAGATGTTTTATGCTGCCCGTACATATAAATCTGGATTCTGAACATGTCATAGTTCTTTGTACTGAATGAACACCATGTAGAAATTTATGAATGCGTCTGTGTGGTCAACCGCTGGATGTAATGGACTTGAGTCGAGGACGGGTTGAAATCGACCACTAATCAGCAACACCTCCTTTATATTTGATTATGAGACTATAAGACCCCACAGCCCGGTCCTTGACCAGGCCTCCACCCCCCAGGAAGCAGCCCGTGACAGCTGACAAACACCCAGGTACCTATTTACTGCTAGGTAACAGGGGCATCAGAGTGAAAGAAACTCTGCCCATTGTTTGAGGCCGGCGCCTAGGATCGAACCCGGGACAACAGGATCACGCGTTCTGTGTTTTGTCCGCTCAGCCACCGGCTCCACTCTAAAAGAAAGTGGTGTCTTTTTACACAGGTGAGTACAGGAACAGATGACTTCTGACCCCTGTGGGAGAGATTTCTCACAGGAGTGAGAAGATGAGAGATGAACAGAGATGAGAGATTTCCCTTCCCATAGCTCATAGTAAGTGATAACTGCGCGCACTAGTGGCTTTACAAGATCGTAATTACGATACTATGTATCCTCACAATCCCAATGTACCTTCTTGTATGTATATAAATAAATAAATAAATAAATAATGATGTAAATACCGACTACGTATTGGGTTAAGTGATAAGCATTGTAAGGATATTTTGCGAAATGTGCATAAGGGGTTGTTATGACCCCACATACACCAGTATGACTGGTATATGCTGTGATCATACCTTAGTGTGTTATAAGGCGAGATAGCCTAGTATCACTAATCTTTTGTATATATTACCTATTCTTGGCAATACTATAATGTGTATCCAGTATTGTATTGATTATGTATGATGCATATATACATGACTTATGTATCACTGGCGTATGTACCATTATGTATCTATTAATATTTCTGCCAAGTATATTAGGCTATTATTAGCTGATTTAAATTGCTATATTTGTATTGTGAGGATATTTACCCATAGGCCGGGTTTTGAGAGCATGTTGTGTATATTATATTTTACGTGTATTATGGTATAACTATGTATTGATGAATATGTATTAGAGAAGTGTGATAACGGTTGACTTACGGCTTAAATATTTTGAAGCCTCCCCCCCTCCCCCCCGCCCATTGCTCGCGGGCGAGATTAAGTATTACCAAGTCCAGTAGATTGGAATTCTCTGTTATACCCTTCGATTATTATTCCATTCTTCATTGTGTGCCTATATGCTCATCTCATTTTATTTTTATTTTATTTATATATATACAAGAAGGTACATTGGGATTGTGAGGATACAAAATATAGTAATTACAATCTTGTAAAGCCACTAGTACGCGCAGCGTTTCGGGCAGAAATATGTTATATTAGGTTATATTATGAGTAATATATGTCGTTACTCATTAGTTTTGTCTATGCCCAAGGCCCCATTGACTTGTAAAAGCGTTGTGATATGAGATATATGTTTTGAATGAGATTGTGACGGTTAAGTTGTAGTGTTGGTACGAGTGCGTTCCCGCCAAGTGCTGGTTGCTTACTAGGCTGAGGTCAGGGCTGGAGGGCGGACGTACACGCTCCCACTTCCTTACCTTTGGCATAATTATTCCCCTATGGGCCTGTATTTCATATTCCACACGGAGACTAATGGATGGATCAGGACTACACGTGGACAGCTTTTGTTGGATCATTTTATCAGGTGGTAGGTGACTGTCTTGTGTAAGTCTTTGTCATGTGGGGCAGCCGAGGACTTGATGGTGTCTTAGATGTATCCTGGAGACGGTGTCCTCAACCACTTAATTGTGTCACCATCTTGCTGTGTTCATGACCTTGAGCATACTAGAAACTAGTGTACCACTGCGCTAGGAATAGGAACGGGTATAGGTGTGTAGGTACATATATACTGCACATGGTGGGCCGAAATTTACTTTACTGTAACATTTTTTGTATTCACTCTATGCTAAATTGTAATAAATTATTTTATTTTTATTATGTAATGCTATTTTATTGCATTCATGTATTATGAAGTAACTTTCGGGCCACCGTGCTATATATTACATACTTATGTGATGGTTTTGCACGAATATATTATATCCCCAAAAGCCTTTACCTATTTACTGCTAGATGAACAGGTGCATCAGGTGTAAGTAAACGTGCCCAAACGGTTTATTGTGCCGGGGAATCATCCTCGGTACCATATGTGGAGGCTATCAATGTACACCCTTCTGTGATGTGTGCTACACCAGTCAATACAACCAGACTTGAACCATTAACAGCTCGACCCACCTCTTATCTCCTTGTTACAGTCAACTAGGCTTTCCTGACCTATATTAGGTGTGCCTAGCCAGCCAGCTCTTGACCTATACTCTGTAGCCCATCACGACAGACGGCTCGTGTTCTCAAGTTGCCACTCCGTTACAAATACAACTGTTTAGCCTATCCAGAAACATACTATCCCAAACAACTCCTCTAGCCTATCGAGAACGTTGCATAAAATACGTCTATTACTGAGTTTTTTTTTAACTAACACGTCCTATCGTTTTAAGGATGATGAGAAGAGACATGCAAGATATGGTGGGAGTATATGTTGACTATGATAGAGGTATACGTGTGTATGCCTTCAAATGTATAATGCATACAACCGCATTCGCAAAACATGCGCGCATTTAATCCACTCACGCACACAGTCATGTACATACAAAACACACAAGTACGCATGCATGTATGCTCCTATAATATTGATAAAAACAATCAACTGGCAATGTTTGTCAATATCGATCAAAAGCTAGAAATTTTAATAAATCCCTTTGATAAAAGCCTGATGCAAAAAGATTGTCATTGTTTCCAAACAGAGCGAAGCAAAAAACTCCAAAAAAGGGAAGGGAACTATCAGGGGGGAAAGTTCCGAGCCATTGCGACCATATAGCACTGGGAAAGGAGTCAGGATAAGGATGAGGGACGGGACGGGTGGAAGGAATGGTGCCCAACCACTTGGCCGGGATTGAATGCCGACCTGCAGTAAGCTCTACCGTCCAGATTTTGGATTTTTATTAGATAACAAATCCTCAAAAATATTATAATAAAAAAACCCTGTTGAAACATTAACAGGAAGGCCGAGTTGTGACATACGAGGACATTTTTATATATTTATAACATTTTCTTATAAATATTCATTTTGTACAATTGTAGTTGGGTTAGTGTATTTTGAAAGCTGGAACATGCAGTGTAACTGGTGAAGTTACTGAAGGACGTAAGAGCAGAGATCACGCCATTAACCACACAAAAATGATCCTTACACGAACTAGAAAAAAAAACTTTTTTTTTTACATTGCTTAAGTGCATATGGAAAGGCGCTGGAAAAGGTTCGATGTTAGTCTCCGAATAAAGATAAGCGACATACGATAATGATGTAAGAGGAGGGTTAGGGAATAAAGAGGAACAGAAACGAGCCACGTAAACTGTCTGAACCTAGCCTAGCCTTGCCTAGCCTAGCCTAGCCTAGCCTAGCCTAGAATTGCCTTGTCTAGCATAGCATAGCCTAGCCTTGCCTAGCCTAGCCTAGCCTAGAATTGCCTTGCCTAGCATAGCCTAGCCTTGCCGTGCCTAGCCTAGCCTAGCCTAGCCCCTATCCTTAGCACTGACCCGCGCATACAAAACCTAACGGCCCGTTAATTTAGCGAGCCACTGTGGTCTATACAACCCATCCTTAAAGCATCGTTGTGGACCATCATTAACGTAATGGACAGTTTGAAAGTAGACGTGGGAACTACTGAATTTGGACGAACCGAAATTTTTTTTGTATGTTTCTAATAAAATTACCCTAACCTTCCTAGGCCTGATACGCGCTCTAGAAGCCTAATATAGTACATATATGTGCTATACTAGGCCTAGGAATATATAAAGTGAATAGTACCGAATTCGACTATCTAATTGTTCATTACGTCAATATATGTACGATAGTTAAAAATGAGTAACTAAGTACTCTTAACTGAGTAGTTAGAAGGTAAGCCCGGCTTTGAGTGGCCAGGAAGCCCGGCTCTCTGATTGGCCAGGAAGCCCGGCTCTCTGAGTGGCCAGTAAAACATGCTATCTATGCGGGCAATCAGCCAAGTGACAGAGAAAAGTTGCTAGTCTTTTACCATGAAACGGGAATCTTCTACGCAGTTAGCTTTAGAGAGGAAGAGTACTGAGGACATGGGAGGAGAGGTTGGAATGTACCCACATGGGAGAGGTTGGAATGTACCCACATGGGAGAGGTTGGAATGTACCCACATGGGAGAGGGTGGAGTGTACCCACATGGGAGAGGTTGAAGTGTACCCACATGGGAGAGGTTGGAGTGTGCCCACATGGGAGAGGTTGAAGTGTACCCACATGGGAGAGGTTGGAGTGTGCCCACATGGGAGAGGTTGAAGTGTACCCACATGGGAGAGGTTGAAGTGTGCCCACATGGGAGAGGTTGAAGTGTGCCCACATGGGAGAGGTTGGAGTGTGCCCACATGCGAGAGGTTGGAATGTACCCACATGGGAGAGGTTGAAGTGTACCCACATGGGAGTGGTTGGAATGTACCCACATGGGAGAGGTTGAAGTGTACCCACATGGGAGAGGTTGGAATGTACCCACATGGGAGAGGTTGAAGTGTACCCACATGGGAGAGGTTGGAATGTACCCACATGGGAGAGGTTGAAGTGTACCCACATGGAAGAGGTTGGAGTGTACCCACATGGGAGAGGTTGAAGTGTACCCACATGGGAGAGGTTGGAATGTATCCACATGGGAGAAGTTGAAGTGTACCCACATGGGAGAGGTTGAAATGTACCCACATGGGAAAGGTTGGAGTGTGCCCACATGGGAGAGATGGCAGTGTACCCACATGGGAGAGGTTGAAGTGTACCCACATGGGAGAGGTTGGAATGTACCCACATGGGAGAGGTTGAAGTGTACCCACATGGGAGAGGTTGGAATGTACCCACATGGGAGAGGTTGAAGTGTACCCACATGGGAGAGGTTGGAGTGTGCCCACATGGGAGAGGTTGAAGTGTACCCACATGGGAGAGGTTGAAGTGTGCCCACATGGGAGAGGTTGAAGTGTACCCACATGGGAGAGGTTGAAGTGTGCCCACATGGGAGAGGCTGGAGTGTACCCACATGGGAGAGGTTGAAGTGTACCCACATGGGAGAGGTTGAAGTGTACCCACATGGGAGAGGTTGAAGTGTACCAACATGGGAGAGGCTGGAGTGTACCCACATGGGAGAGGTTGCAGTGTACCCACATGGAAGAGATGGCAGTGTACCCACATGGGAGAGGGAAGAAATGCAGGACATAAGGTACTAACTGAGGGCAGGGTTTTAGATCTGAGACCAATATATATATTTTGTCATCACAAAACGTCCAGCAGACAATGGTTGCCAGGATCAGATTAGGCTACCATTACCTGTGGCTGCCGGTGACGAATCTCCCAATCCTCAACTCTCCCATCTGTAAACTGAGTCACGATCTCACACACTGCATTATTCGATGTCGAATCATTGGACCTTTCAGACCTGCCTGGATGAGGTACCTGGAGCTTTTGAATGATTTGTGCTACATAGCCTTCCCGGCTGGGTCCTTCTTCGATAATTACTTACTTTTGAATGATTTTATCCACTCCGGTGTTCTTGAGGATATCCTCTTAATGCATGCAAAGTTTGCCAGTTCTGGTTACTGACCAAGTGCCCCCTGTATGGCTGATCATTCTGCTAGACGGGGATTTTAATATCTCATATAAATGTAGATGTATCTCAAAGTGTTTTACTAAATAATTTGATTAACCGGTTCTATTGGAGGTATATTAGGCAACTCAGTCAGTGCTCTCACTGTGTTGTATATTATCATCCCCCAGGAGAAGCTGTGATCTTCAAGCTGGTCTCGAGAATCTTCCTTGCGAGAGGAAGGTGTTTTTGTTTACGTTCTGGTAAGTGTCTATTTATCGGATACATTGTTTTCTCGAAAGGAGTAATGTAATAATCTTCTACCCAACCACTTGGGCAGGACGGTCGGTCGACGGTCTCGCTTCATGCAGGTCGGCGTTCAATCCCCAACCGTCCAAGTGGTTGGGCACCATTCCTTTCCCTCCGTCCCATCCCAAATCCTTATCCTGACCCCTTCCAAGTGCTATATAGGCTTGGCGCTTTCCCCTGATAGTTCCCTTCCCTTGGCATATTTCACTACTTGCAGTGTCAGAGTTGAAGTTGAGATTATTATTGGCACTTATTATATTTTGTTGTATATTCAGTGAAAGGTTTTGTATATGGCAGTGCTTGCATATTGCTCGAGCAACATATCGTCATAGGCTACAGGTGAGTACTGAACACGTTGCAGAGTATTAGCATGCGAAATATATAGTTGTAATTTTAGGCTGAAGATGTTGCATGATGCCTTGCAGAACTTGTTCCCAGTGCTGGTTACACCGGAGTTTTTTTGGCTCTGTAACCTCTTGGCTGGCGTTAAGAAGTTGAGTGACTGAGCTCATTGGTGTATAAAGATGAGCTTAGATAAGAGGTGTGATACACGGGGTTAAGGCGTGCGTCTAAGAACCACCTCTGTGGTGAGGCTGTTACATCAGGTCTAGTGGTTTGTGATGTGGTCATAGTCAGCAGTCTCACGTGAGACATCAAGTTAGTAACAAGAGGTTATAACAATTATCGGTCATAACTAAAGTGTTAATGGGCGTGTGTAAGTTATCAGGTACTAGATGGGATACCCGGCTGCTCCTGGGTCTCCTCCTTTCTCTCCCTCTATCCCCTCTCTGCTTCTCTCCCCCTCCCACCCTCTCCACCTTTCTCCCCTCCACCAACACTCTCCTCTCTCCCAGTCTGCCCCTCTTCAGTCGCTCACCGCTCTCCCATTCCACTTTCCTCCCAACACTCGCCTTTCCTTCTTCCCCACAATCCCCCTCCCCCCCTCTCGTCTATCTCTTAGAAAATGTAATACTGTAACCCGACTAAGTAATACGGGAGAAAGCATCGAAACGACGAAAAACACAACGGATTTTATCTCAGACGTCTTGAAAATCGCAGGTTCGCTGTAATACCGATATTTCTCGGCTGTGATCTTCAAGCCGGTCTTAGGAATCTCCCTTGAGAGAGGAAAGATGTTTTTGTTTACGTTCTGGTAAGTGTCTGCTGACATCCGTGACTGTGTTCGTGGATCCGCTCCCACTTCTCACCGTCGTCTGCACTCCGACCTTGGTTGAAGTTTTACTTTTGAGTACGTATTTGTTTGTTAGTGTACATGAAGGTGAATTCCGACTATGTGAGGCTATTTAAGATTTCAGAAAGGCTGAAATAAGTCATGTTGGTTTTTATTGTTTGAGACTGCTATATAGACTTTATACATGAATTATTTATAGTAAGGCTACTAACCTGAGGGCAAGGATCATAGGGTCGGAGGAGTTAAATATATTGCACTTTACAGTTCAAAAGATACTGGTAATGATTATTATTTCAGGGTGTTACAGCTCTCCTTGTAGTGACGGTTGCTATATCGAGGTGTTGCGGCCCTCGTAGTTGTGATGGTTGTTATATCGAGGTGCTGCAGCCTTCGTTTCAATGATGGTCGTTATATCGAGGTGTTGCAGGCCTTTCCCAGCGGCTTGAGGCTACGCTCACAGGATGAGTATAGCGGCGACCAGACCAAGTAACAAGGTATGGAACCAGAGTTCCTCTGGTTTTCTGGTTTAGGCTCTATTAAATAATTATAAGCTGAAAGATACAGAGAATGATAGGGATACGGATAAATACAGAGCACTACAGACACATACAGATAGATATTCAGAGGCAGAAAGATTTTGGTAGAGGCTATACAAGCGAAGGGGCCTCATCTGTACTCTGTGAATGGCTTAAAGTGGAGATCAACCAATAATCCCTGGGACAGTCAGAGAGGGAGATTAATCCACACTCCGGAGTGTAGGATTTACAGCTGAAGCGGCAAGCGTTTATTTCAGTAACGCTGCAGGATACACACACCATCAAGATTAAAAATACATTGACTAATCATATATTCGATGCTTTCAGTATTAATACAACATTTTTAAGACTTCATACACAAATACTCTGGGGTGTTTACACAGGGAGCTCATTTATCGGTGTATATTTATCTAGTTTAGTCCTCGACTGGAAAATACTTACTGGATGGTCAGTAAGCTACTGTTGTGACCTTAATAATCCTACTGTGAATGATAGGCTATTGTAACCGTCCCGTGTAAGATAGGCTGTTATAACCCTCCGTTGGTTGAAATAAGTGAGGGGGGGAGATGATCTTTGACAAGCCGACGTCTTCTTGTCCTCGTCGAGGTCACTAGAGATAGTGATTGATGGACCTGAATAACCCTACAGTTTTGTTAGGCCTTAGTAACCCTCCCGCGATGGATAGGACTAAAACCATTTTTCTACCCCAAAACATACAGTAGTCAGGAGCCTATTGGGTCTGGCCAGTAATTGGTGGGGTGACCGTGTGAATACACGACTTTGTATATGCTAAATGGTTTTCAGTCCCAAACTAGTATACCAGAGAGTAAATAGGGAGGGATAATTGTGAATTTAATTGGAAGATAATATAAAAATGGGGAAATAAATAGGAATGGGGTAGAAATATAAGAAGGGGAAATAGGGAGCTGGATGAAAGATGGAAAAGGGAGCCTCAACTTTGAAAACAAAAATTAATTATTGGGATTAGATAAACATATATAATAATCCTGAGTAAATAATCCTCCTCTGAACAAAGACTCTATAATTAATTTAAAAAGTTCGACAGATGGATATATTAGCACAGACAAGCAAATAGACATACCGACAAAGACACAAATACTTACAGAATTACAAGTAAAAATGCCCGAACCGCTTTGCGTAATAGTGGCTTTAGGCATTGTATGTACTAGCTCTATCTATAAATCGATCAATCTTTGTAAAATCTCTTGTATGTATGTACCTTACCTAAATAAACATTTAATTATTTTATTATAAAACAAAACAGTGACGGCAGAAGGAAATACAGAGATAATCAGATTCAGAGAAAGAGCAGACTGAGACAAGAGGAGAGCAGACTGAGACAAGAGGAGAGCAGACTGAGACAGAGGCGATCAGACCCAGACACGAGAGCAGACTGAGACAGGAAAACAGACGGAGACACAGACAGAAACGAATGTGAATTCCAAGAACACAAGTGCTATTGATTTCTGAAACTCTAGAAGCTTCAGAAGTTGATCAAAGTCTGTTGCGAGTTATTGTGTAGAAAACAGAAGCTTTTTAGGCACACATCTTTTTACTGTCTATATTGAAGGTTGAAACATCAAAGAGAGAGAGAGAGAATAAATGTGCAGAGATATAAAAGCCATCCGTCTAACACGTCAACAAGTAGGAAAGGGGAAATTTAAACTGGAAAGTTCATCTTAAAGATACTTTTAGGTGAGTACATTTAGGTAAGCGTACACACACACGATACTCCAGGGACTCAGGTTCGATCCCATCTTACAGCCCCCAGTATTTATTCATAGGTTTACCACGTTGTGGTCTCTCATCTTCAGGAGAAGAGGAAATTCCCCCTAATTCCCCTCATTCCAAAAAGGACCCAAGAGAGACATAAGAGAATGTTTTCTCTCCTCGAATCTACGAATGATTGAAATGCATCGAAGAATTTATGTACTGACATGATGAGAAGTTAAATTCTTATGTCAAGAAATCTGGGACAACTTAAGTCATGAATCTAACTATATAGTTTTTAGAAAAATTATAATCAGAAGGAAGTAAGACAGGAAGAGGTGGGGATCGAACCCAGACCCTCCTGGTGGTGTGTGGAACTCTGTACCACCACTAAGTTCCCCAGGAAGAGGTGTAGGGGGGCGTTTTAAACAAGGGGGGAGGAGGGGGGGCGTCGAAGCAAGGAGACAAGCAAGCAAGTGACCTGCGACTGAAGGAACAGGTCACACGAATTCCCTGACAGTGTTGCCGATCAGTGATGCATTGTGTAGTATCTCGGGAGACTGAAACTTCCTTGTTGACAGACATGGCAACACCGGACAGTCTCTGACAAAACCCTTTCGTTTCCAAGATCAATACTTCGAAGCTTGATGAGAAGCGCTTTTGGTTGAGAGAGAGAGAGGATGCTTTTGAGTATATACATTATATATAATATACTCATAAGCATCCTCTCTCAACCAAAAGAGTTTTTCATAAAACGCTAATTGCTCATTAACCTTTTATGAACCCTTGTAAAGTAATACCACAATTATTCCATGCTAATCGTCCCGGACCCGAGAATAGTTGATAATTGGCCATCGCGAGCCAGTGGTGGCTTGGCCTCTAGGCCTTGTCTTACTCCAGTGTATCTGCCTCAACCTCTATTGAGGTGTCAAGAGCCTCTCTCACCGGCCGTCAAGTCCTTCCCCAGACACCCCAGCAGGAGTGTGTGAGCAACCCGGAACGAGCGACTGACCTCCCCCCCGACAAACACCCCATATAAGGAGCAACAATAACATGAGCCCCCGGGGTTATTTCCACCGGGGTCACACCGGACCAAAACAACGTTGTTGACGCTGCTCTGGCTGGCGGCCGCCACATATGATAGCGGCGGCCACTACATCAATGCGGAATGTTCAGCGGGAATTTTCTCAAGTCACGGGTCGGCCATATTGGCCACCGACAAGGCTGTTTTTCGTGACAGCCTAACCTTAAGCTAAAATAACTAATATAACCTATTTTAATGTTACTGTAGCCTATCCTATCTTAAACTAATTTAAGTTACTGTAATCTACCCTATCTTAAACTAATTTTTAGTTACTCTAGCCTGTCCTATCTTGAAATAATTTTAAGTTACTGTAACCTATCCTATCTTAAACTAATTTTAAGTTACTCTAACCTATCCTAACCTTCACCTATTTATAGGTTAACCTAACTTAATCTGCCCTATCGTATTGAATTTTAATTTTAGCTTTCCCTAATCTAACTTAAATTTAAGTATTAGAGTGCAGATTTTAACATTCTCGATGTCATTTAAAGAAGATGAGGGTGAATATATATATATATATATATATATATATATATATATATATATATATATATATATATATATATATATATATTAGTATATTTTGGTAGCAATCTTTCCTGTAGACATATATTATTAAATATGACCGAAAAAGTAAGATTAATAATTCTAACACGAATTTTCTCGATCTTTCGTACGTTTCTTTTCACTGTTGGTGGTAATTCAAAAATCAATTCTCCAAAATTCATTTTTATTTCTAGCCTGACGCGACACTTGAGCGCGTTTCGTAAAACTTATTAAATTTTCAAAGACTTTAGCTTACACATACACAAGTGAATAGAACTTACACATCTTCGATTTGTCTATATCTACATTTGAGTGAGGTGGATGGGGTGAGGTGGTATTAATAGGGTATTAAATTCCTAAACACAAGACAGAACACGAAACAATGGGTATTGAATGGAAGTGATTTGTAGAAAGCCTATTGGTCCATATTTCTTGATGCTTCTATATTGGAGCGGAGTCTTGAGGTGGGTAGAATATAGTTGTGCAATAATTGGCTGTTGATTGCTGGTGTTGACTTCTTGATGTGTAGAGCCTCGCAGACATCAAGCCGCCTGCTATCGCTGTATCTATCGATGATTTCTGTGTTGTTTACTAGGATTTCTCTGGCGATGGTTTGGTTGTGGGAAGAGATTATATGTTCCTTAATGGAGCCCTGTTGCTTATGCATCGTTAAACGCCTAGAAAGAGATGTTGTTGTCTTGCCTATATACTGGTTTTTTTGGAGCTTACAGTCCCCAAGAGGGCATATATTTATATATATATATATATTTAAAGCTTTTTTGATGTGGATTTTTCGTTTAAATCTTGTTAAATAAAACTAAAGATGAACTGTATGTGCTAGCAAATACGTGCAGTTAACGAACCGTACATGACCAAATTTTTGTGAGTTTTTACGTTGAATTGTTCACTAGTGTGCCTCTACCACCTCACCCTTGTGCCCCTCCCATTAAACTACTCTTCCTTCATTATCCTCCATTTCTCCTATCTCGTATTCCCCCTCCCACATAACCTTTCACGTTTCCTTTTTTTTTTTTTAACCTTTCTTCTACCACCTTTATCCTTTCCTTCTTTCCTACCTTTCCCACCTTCCACTCTCCTCCCTCCCTTCCAGGACCAGCAGCAGCACCAAGTCTCCACAAGCCTAACCTCCGCTGGGAACCAACTTTACGCTCGTTTGAGTTCGCCTATACAAAGTTCGATGCACCGCCAGGGCCTCCCCCCCCCCCACCCTCTCCTCAACTTCCCTCTTCTCTTCCACCGAGTTCTCATTCCCCCCTCCCCATCCCCCCCTCATAATCACCCCTCCACTACCCAACCATTCACCTTCTGAGGTTGCAAGGAACAGGATATATATGCATCTTAGGACAGAATACTGTACCCAAAGGATAGTGTTCCCCAGTGTCCTATCTTGATAAAAATAATTAATCTGTATGCAAAAAGTGTGACATATGTAAGCTTGATGCAAATGCTGGCATGTGAAAGCTTAATAAAAGAGAGGAATGCAAGTCTCCAGATGACCTGGGAATGTCACAACTTTGCATTAACTCAACAGCAAGAGATTTCTTGGAGAAAATTAAGCTTTTGAAACCTGTTTTAAGCGGGCAAGTTTAAGATACCGCGTTCAAGCTGGAAGGTCGAAGCTGGCAAGTGAAAGAGGGGGGACAAATGCAGGATAAAAATGTTAAAATAAATTGAAACCCGAATATTTGTAAGGTCATCGTAGCGTGACTGGAACGGTTGCTTGGGTATGTGGCCTGGTTCGGCCCTCGCCACCCAGACCAGGTTGACACGCCACAAATAACTAACCAGAATGGATATGTGACATGCTTCGCCTTGGCCCGTCCCCCTTGCCTGGTGCTTCTTGACCCGTCCCCTCGCCCGGTGCCTCTTGCCCCTTCCCCTCGTCCGGTGCCCCTTGCCCCTTCCCCTCGTCCGGTGCCTCTTGCCCCTTCCCCTCGTCCGGTGCCTCTTGCCCCTTCCCCCCCTCGTCCGGTGCCTCTTGCCCCTTCCCCTCGTCCGGTGCCCCTTGCCCATTCCCCTCGTCCGGTGCCCCTTGCCCATTCCCCTCGTCCGGTGCCTCTTGCCCCTTCCCCTCGTCCGGTGCCCCTTGCCCATTCCCCTCGTCCGGTGCCTCTTGCCCCTTCCCCTCGTCCGGTGCCTCTTGCCCCTTCCCCTCGTCCGGTGCCCCTTGCCCATTCCCCTCGTCCGGTGCCTCTTGCCCCGTCCCCTCGTTCGGTGCCTCTTGGCCCGTCCCCTCGTCCGGTGCCTCTTGGCCCGTCCCCTCGCCCGGTGCCTCTTGGCCCGTGCCCTCGTCCGGTGCCCCTTGCCCCTTCCCCTCGTCCGGTGCCCCTTGCCCCTTCCCCTCGTTCGGTGCCCCTTGCCCCTTCCCCTCGTTCGGTGCCCCTTGCCCCTTCCCCTCGTCCGGTGCCCCTTGCCCCTTCCCCTCGTCCGGTGCCCCTTGCCCATTCCCCTCGTCCGGTGCCTCTTGCCCCGTCCCCTCGTTCGGTGCCTCTTGGCCCGTCCCCTCGTCCGGTGCCTCTTGGCCCGTCCCCTCGCCCGGTGCCTCTTGGCCCGTGCCCTCGTCCGGTGCCCCTTGCCCCTTCCCCTCGTCCGGTGCCCCTTGCCCCTTCCCCTCGTCCGGTGCCCCTTGCCCATTCCCCTCGTCCGGTGCCTCTTGCCCCTTCCCCTCGTCCGGTGCCCCTTGCCCATTCCCCTCGTCCGGTGCCTCTTGCCCCTTCCCCTCGTCCGGTGCCTCTTGCCCCTTCCCCTCGTCCGGTGCCCCTTGCCCCTTCCCCTCGTCCGGTGCCTCTTGCCCCTTCCCCTCGTCCGGTGCCTCTTGCCCCTTCCCCTCGTCCGGTGCCTCTTGCCCCTTCCCCTCGTCCGGTGCCCCTTGCCCCTTCCCCTCGTCCGGTGCCCCTTGCCCCTTCCCCTCGTTCGGTGCCCTTTGTCGCCTGAACCGCCCAGAAATTTGACCTAAAGTTGATGCGAAATGTTTGTCTGCTTCGTACGGCGCTCTATGACGTGAGAAAATATTAATTAAGGCCATACAATGGGATCAGATTTGTATCACTGTGCTCCTCGGGCACATGCACTGGCTTAGCGTGGTTCAGTCGGCAGTGCGTGCGCCTAGGGAGTCCAGGAGCCAGATTCACGAAAGCACTTACGCAAACACTTACGAACGTGTACATCTTTCCTCAATCTTTGGCGACTTTGTTTACAATTATTAAACAGTTAATGAGCACTGAAGCACCAGGAGGCTGTTTATAACAATAACAATAGTTGATTGACAAGTTTTCATGCTTGTAAACTGTTTAATAAATGTAACCAAAGCCGTCAAAGATTGAGGAAAGATGTACACGTTCGTAAGTACTTGCGTAAGTGCTTTCGTGAATCTGGCCCCAGGTACATAGATTCGAACCCATCGCATGGTATATATATATTTGTTCATAGGGACATCATGGCTCTGTAGTTTCATTGTGCTTCCATAAAGGGACGTTAAATATTTTTAGTCTGGAAATTATTTGATCTCTTCGTCAAGGAATTATTTGGCCTCCTTTGTTAGAAAGTAGTTTCTTGACTTATATATTATTTAACCTCTTGATCTGAGACCAGGAAAAACTCCGCTATTTCCGGTGAGTCGAGTGAGACAATTATGGCCAAGTTATCCCCTATCTTCCTTAATCCTGTTTCCATGTTATCCCTAGGAATATTGTGCCTCAGGTGTCTACCTACCTTCCTACCTACCTACCTACCTAGGTATACTTAAGGGGTAACCCGGAAGCTTCCGCAGAGTGTGCGGGGGGGGGGGGGGGGGAGGTGCAATGGGTGAAAGGTTTTTGACCTATTTACGTGAACTTCAGATCGGCTGTGATGCCTTGAATTAAAACCCAACGAACCGGTGCAATTGCAGTTTTAAACTCGATTAACCAGGAATGAATGCTTTTAGCATGCTAACTAAACGAGTAGCTAGTGGAGCTGCGGCCCCAGCTGGGTCCCGTGGGTATGTAGTGTGTGTGTGTGTGTGTGTGTGTGTGTGTGTGTGTGTGTGTGTGTGTGTGTGTGTGTGTGTGTGTGTGTGTGTGTGTGTGTGTGTGTGTGTGTTCATCATGCTGTGATTGCGGGTGGGGTTGAACGGTAGCCTTGGTGTCTCAATGGAATGGAGTGCAGGCTTCCGAAAACATTGAACGCTTTCATGTCCTCATCAATAGCTATGAATGGAATCGACCTCCACTTCCGTTCCACGTTCATTGCAGGGAGTTCGTCCCGGAGGGAGAGAGAGAGAGAGAAAGCTACCGTCTATGGGTTTCCAAAGTAATCCTTCGCCAAAGTCGAGGCAACTTGAAGTACTGGTGACCAATCAATACCCCGAACTTTGACCTGACCCAAACTTCGGTCAGTTGTTACCTCCACAAAGCCTTTAGACGGGGGGTATAGTGTAAGCCAATAGTTCTGTCCAGGATAGAACACTGTTGTAGAACTTCCTCTTACTAAGTGTTGAGGCTGGTCTAGTATTGTGGTTTTGTCAGAAGTTGTGCGTCCCACAACACACATACCATTCGCTTGGATTAGTCGGTATAACGACGGCCTCACTTCTTGGAAGGTCGGAGTTCGAGCCCCAATGGTGTATAGGGTTGGGTGCCACTCCTACACGTCGTCCTGATATCCCAGCTCCTCCTGCTTCTGATATCCCAGCTCCTCCTGATATCCCAACTCCCTGGTATCCCAGCTCCTCATAACTCTTTAAGTGCTATATCGTCGTGTTGGCTCATCACTTTCTCCTCATAATTACCCTAACCATCATCAAAACAATCAGGGGAAGATTCATTTTCTCATAATTACTAATTGAAGGAAATATGATAAATACGAAACTCGAGAGTTGAGAGAAAGGGCATTACAAAAGCGACAGGTGGCAAGGCGGGGCTTGAGACCTAGCGCTCAACCCAACAAAGCACATTTAATCGAGTACACAAGTGCCAGGGACCTGAGGGAACGTGAAGAAATGATTAGCATTATTTATGTGCCCATTTTCCCTATTGACCCCCTATTATATATTAATCCCCCCCCCCCAACCATTACCAGACCGAGTATCTCGCCGCCTATTACAATGGGCATTGTTGTCATTTGCTCTCGGTTTGTTAAATAGGTCAAAGATATTATTAATTCGTGGTATTTCCGGTAATCATGTAGTTGTCCAGACGACCATCTTGAGGTTATCTTGAGATGATTTCGGGGCTTTAGTGTCCCCCAGGGGCCTCATAGCCTGGTGGATAGCGCGCAGGACTCGTAATTCTGTGGCGCGGGTTCGATTCCCGCACGAGGCAGAAAGAAATCGGCAAAGTTTCTTTCACCCTGAATGCCCCTGTTACGTAGCAGTAAATAGGTACCTGGGAGTTAGTCAGCTGTCACGGGCTGCTTCCTGGGGGTGGAGGCCTGGTCGAGGACCGGGCCGCGGGGACACTAAAGCCCCGAAATCATCTCAAGATAACCTCCCCTCTACCCCCAGCAAGCAGCCCGTGACAGCTGATTAACACCCAGGTACCTATTTTACTGCTAGATAACAGGGGCATAGGGTGAAAGAAACTCTGCCCATTGTTTCTCGCCGGGGCCCGGGATCGAACCCGGGACCACAGGATCACAAGTCCAGCGTGCTGTCCGCTCGGCCGCCCGGCTCCCATCAAGAGAATAATGACCTCATTGCCAGACCAAAATGTGGGCACCATTTTAGTGTTGTTTTTCTTTTGTTTACAATGTTTTGTTGTAAGTTTTCCTCCCGGGGACAGAGCCTTTCCGGTACAACATTTTATGGTCGATTAAAAGACGTAATGAAGTTGGGAAGTTCGACCTTAAGACCTCATCAGAGGATCTCTGTTTACTTCATTGTTCAGTGCTGCTGCTGTGTATTAACCTAGTTGTGTTCACCTAGTTGTGCTTGTGGGGGTTGAGCTCTGCTCTTTCGGCCCGCCTCTCAACTGTCAATCAATCAACTGTTACTAACTATTAACTAATTTTATTTTATTGTTTTTCGCGTACACACACACACACACACACACACACACACACACACACACACACACACACACACACACACACACACACACACACACACACACACACACACAGACCCAGAAAGCAGCTCCGTAACAGCTGTCTAACTCCCAGGTATCTATTTACTGCTAGGTAACGGACATCAGGGTGAAAGAAACCGCCCATTTGTCTCTCCCGGCGCCGGGAATCGAACCCGGGCCGCAGGATTAAGAGTCCCTGTTCACTCAGCTACCAGACCCCCAGACACAGGTAGCCACCAGACTATATATAGGTTTGTATATATTTCCAGTCTCCGACAATGGGACAGATAAATGAGGAACACGAGTAATCCAGGTACCGAGCCTCTGTTTCCTATCTCTTGGGTACTCCTATGAATCAGCCTTTTAGTGGGGGGACACTGCCATAGGCGTCATATCAGTCTAGGAAGATGCAGTCTACCCACACTTAATGTTGTGCAAAATCTTAGCAGTGCTGTGGTATAACTTCACCAGGAGGGTAGCGCGTGGGTGGGACAGGTGTGACCGACACCTGTACAAGGGCAAGGCTTATACCTGAACAAATCCACAAGGGCCGTGACGAGGGTTCGAATCTACGTCCACGGCCCTTGTGGATTTGTTCATTTGATGCATCACGCAATTGGGATTTCTGTGTGTAAGGCTTACACCTGTTTCTATTGATGAATGTGAGTACCTGTACTCACCTAGTTGTGTTTGCGGGGGTTGAGCTCTGGCTCTTTGGTCCCGCCTCTCAACCATCAATCAACAGGTGTACAGATTCCTGAGCCTATTGGGCTCTATCATAGCTTGTGTTGGGCTCTATCATGTGTTGGCTTCCCGGGGGTATATAAATTCCTTATTCGTTAAAGACTCATGTTTGTATTCCTTGCAGCACCAAAAGTGCACAAAACACAGACACACTTGTATGAACACTCATTATTTTCACCATCTTGAGTGTTTCCCGGTGGTCAAGATACCTTGTTGAAGTGTTGCAAGGTTGTGGCAGGCGTTGGCAACAGCCTTCATGTT
>NC_091242.1:3093756-3151256 GCF_040958095.1 Procambarus clarkii | reverse complement strand
TAGAAGACGTCGGCAAATACTGGTTTACAAACAGGGTTGTTGATTTATGGGAGAATTTACCGGATAACATAATAGGAGTTGGATCCCTGGATTGTTTCAAGTGTAGGTTAGACATATGAGCAAGCTTGGGAATAAACAGGAGCTGCTTCCCACTTCTAATAGGCACTATTCAGCTTCTCAACTCTTCTTTCTCTATTTTAAGAACATATTTAAACCATTTAAATTTTACAACAGAGAGAGCAAGAAGAGGGGGAGGTACGGTAAGGGGAAGTGAAAGAGTAAATAAGACAGTTGAAGGAAAGAGGGAGAGAGGCTAATAAATGTAAGAGCGCAAAGAGTGAGGGGGAAATAAATCACGGCAACAAAAGGAAGGGATGCGAGAGAGAGAAAGAGAGAATAAACAGGACACAGGAGGGAGGTGGCAGAGCGCGCGTGGAGGAACACCGGGGTATTTACACAAGTAGTAATCACTGTTTACCCGCGGTGCATTGTGGGACTGGCGGGGAGGACGGGCAGTGAGATCTAAGCGAGGGGAAGGAAGCGATATGAGAGAGGGTAATGGAAAGGGGAAAAGGTAATTGGACATGTTTCTGAAACTCAAGGGTTGTGAGACATGAAACAAGATCAGATTAGTATTAACAAGGGTTAAAGTGTCACTAACAGTAAAATATCATGTTAGTGCAACTGACACCTGTGAATCTTGGGTTTGTGTTCTTCTAGAGACTAAATTAGACATGATTTTTGCATTGAGAAGTTAGTAACACTTTTAGTGGAGTCTTCATTAATGGCCTTAGACACTGCTGACCTCTGCAAGTGCTCGTCTGCGTGAAAGAAGGCGTAATACCTTAATTGCTAGAACGTTCTCTATGACATTTATACTCTCAGTGATTGATTATAATGCGCTACATCTCGCGAATTATTCTGATGAAAATCTCTCGAAATCCTACAATACAACAAGGCTGTGAGAGCCGTCTTAGGTGCTCCTACGTCTACGAGACAATAACATAAAAGTAGATTTGAAACTATATATATATATATATATATATATATTTTCTCCTTCCTTTCTCATAAATATCTTTCAACATTAAAGAACACTGTTAATTAGTGATTTAAAAAAAAAGTTTAAAAAAGAAAAAAAGGAAAAAATAACTCCTATCAAAAAACAAAAAGACTTTTATATTGTAATACTTTTGTTATATATAATACGCCGCTCCCTCGGCGTCTTCAGTCTTTCTTAAAAATGAAGGAAACTTTTAACCTGAGTCGAAACTCATTAGAGTCCTAGCTCACCTGAGTGAAAAACTGCCGTAAAGCTCCGTAGGTTTAAGTGAACCTAAGGTTTTACGGGGTTCTGGGAGGTTTTACGGGGTTCTGGGAGGTTTTACGGGGTTCTGGGAGGTTTTACGGGGTTCTGGGAGGTTTTACGGGGTTTAATACAAGGGAAGGGAAATTAGTACTTTTTTCTTAGCACAGTTTGTATGGGTTATAGGAACGATCTGGTAATCTTAGAAATATTTTCAAGTTCGGTCATAAAACACATGAGTTTTAATGTGTCCTGAAGGAAAGAGAAGCAAAGTATCAGGACAACATCGTAAAGATATACAGCTATAAAATAGAATGTTTGTTCACAGTAGAAAGCCAGACGCTTTGAGATAGCCTCATTCAACGTTGCAAAATATCACATGGTGGTGTGTGTGTCATAGGCTTGTCGGGGTCAGCCCCAGTGCGATCCTTTAACAAATATTGACACGTGAATGACCATGCGAGTTTCATGAAGTTTGAAATCGGGTATTGTATATGCAGTGCGCATGTGTTCACTGCATATGAGTAGATTGAGAATCATAATCAGATAGGCGTTAGATGTGGCATAACTTGATCAATGATTGTTGTTTTAGATTCAGCTACTTGGAACTTAAGTTCCAAGTAGCACGGGCTATGGTGATCCCGTAGTGAACTTGTTGATCAATGAGTGACGTCTCTTATATAATACTGTTATTATATTAT
The DNA here is from genome assembly GCF_040958095.1 of Procambarus clarkii. Lineage (NCBI taxonomy): Eukaryota > Metazoa > Arthropoda > Malacostraca > Decapoda > Cambaridae > Procambarus > Procambarus clarkii. The sequence continues at coordinate 3,149,252 of NC_091242.1, read as the reverse complement.
TATTAATTCTCAACTTTTAATACTAAAAGAATCAATTGTATTTATTTCAATCACAGAATTATAGTCAATAATTTTGAAAGAATTAATCAAATCAGTTTAATGAATCGAGTCAATTGAATTTATTGAGGAATTTATTGATTTCATTAAAGCTTTCAAATAATGGTAAAATTAGTGTGCGTTTAATTTGTCGAAGTGAAGAAAGTATTTCAAGTAATTTGAATTTTGTTTTCACTGACTGTCTTAAGACTATTGTAAGATGAAAGTTATACATAATATAGCACTGATTTCATCATGGATATGTTCTGGACAACATATCTTCAAAGCTCTCAAAAGAATCGTAGAAACCGCACGTTGCTTTACTCTTTCATGGTAGAAGACTGAAGAGAAATGTCCATGTGAACAGACCTTAGCCAAAGAAAGTATTTTAAAACTTAAAACTTAACATATAAAAAGAGTCCAAAATTCTTTACATTTTTGCTAAAGATTGGTATACGCCACTCACTAAATATACTTATGGACGTAATTTCAACGAAGCAGTATGAAAAACCTCACGGGATTGTGCGAAAGATCAAATATTTCGAAAACAAAATTCCCATGATCAGTAATTACGCATTTTGCAACAAAGACGATTGATACATTTGATCATGCTATACGCCTGAGTGAATGCTTTGATAATATTATGTTAATGAAGACTTTCCGCCAAGCCTAGTGACTGCTGCTGGCAGCAAATCAGCCAATCAGAAGTGTCTAAATGTACAAAGTTGTGTGACGTCATCAAGCGGGCTGGGTGACGTCATCAAACAGCCCGTTTGATGACGTCAAGCGGGCTGTGTGACGTCATCAAACAGCCCGTTTGATGGTTCGTCAATGTGATTTTGAAAATCATTTGTGAATTCATTCTCTACATAAAAGCAGACTTCGAGGCGTTACTCATTAAAAGCGATGTGAGAGCAATTACTGGATTTTTTTTTAGAAGTAATATTTGTATACCAATTTTAAAGGTGACACCAATTAATTTGTTTTGCTTTACATGTATTTTGTAGTCTATTGCTAATTATGATCTAACTTTTTATTAAAATTTCATATTGTAATTTAACTAGAAAACGTGTATTACAAGCAAAACAGAACTGTTAATATTACCAAATACTCATCAATTGTTGTTTGTTAAATAGTTGTGTGACCAAGTAAATTGAATTTACATTCGTATTTCGTATTTCGTAAGAGCTTTGCCTAACACAAGAATTTTTTTTAAACACGAATTCTGTATTATTTGAAAACATGTCCTTTACTCTTTTTACTATCTAACTTTTAATATACATTTAGTTGATATGAATGAATAATTGATATAAGGGAAAAGTGAATATACTGAACAAATAATATTCTGGGATTTCGCATTGCAACTCATTACCATGTTGCTGTATACAAGTAATTATGTACGGGAAGGTTTAAAAGCATTGCTCGCCGGATGTAGCAATAATGGACTCGGTATTTGCTAAGGCTTTCACTTCATATTATAACAGTTCCGAGGCATATTATGATTATGGGGTTTTTGGGCACCATTATAAGCTCTCAGATTAATGGTGTTCTTTAATGGGAGTGATGATACTTGCGAACCTGACCATGAAAGTTATCTGATGCGTATATTGAACATATATAACAGCTGACACCCTTCAATATATTTCTTAAGGTCAGCCGAGGGTTAAGAGAACTGGGAGTCTCTCTCTCTCTCTCTCTCTCTCTCTCTCTCTCTCTCTCTCTCTCTCTCTCTCTCTCTCTCTCTCTCTCTCTCTCTCTCTCTCTCTCTCTCTCTCTCTCTCACACACACTCTCTCTCTCTCTCTCTCTCTCTCTCTCTCTCTCTCTCTCTCTCTCTCTCTCTCTCTCTCTCTCTCTCTCTCTCTCTCTCTCTCTCTCTCCTGTTGTTTGACCATGTATTCTTTTTTCCCTTCCTTCCCTCTCATTTTATTTTGTATCCTTTCTTACTCTACTAAATCTCAGCGTATTCGTTTTTTACTACACAACCTCTCTCTCTCTCTCACACACAGGAACCTGTACACCTGTTGATTGACGGTTGAGAGGCGGGACCAAAGAGCCAGAGCTCAACGCAAGCACAATTAGGTGACTACACACACACACACACACACACACACACACACACACACACACACACACACACACAAAATATCCTCTCAATGCTTGTTGATGATGCAAAAATTATGAGAAGAATCAAGATAGATGAAGACAGAGACTACAGGACGACCTGGACAAACTCTAGGAATGGTCTACAAAATGGCCCCAGATATATGACAACGGAGACACACGTTAACAAAACATCTTCTGCATCATTCACAAAACCGGGAAATGTTCGGGTAACTTATTGATGTATAGATAAGAACACTATAAACAACCTACGTAAGACCATCCCCTCGAGTATGCAGCACCGGCTTCGGCTCTACATTTAAATAAGAACACGGGCTGTCCTCATTATTTAAATAATGAGAACGGGCTGTGTTGAAACAGCCCGTCCTCACTACGCTGGAAGAAACAAAAAACGAGGGAAATACAATCGTAGCCTAAAATTTATTTAGGTGAATTTGCAATGTAATGAGAGCGGAAGAAGCTGTAATGTACTCATGACCCAGAGGGACGTGAGAGATATAAGGTAGGCCTTGAGGGCCCGGGTGGAAGCTAGAGACACATGGCCCCTGTGGAAATGGATTATAGAGACGAATTCAAAAGCCATCTTCGACAGAAAACGCGCCGAGAGACATAAGGAATGAGATTTGCCGCATAAACTGGCCCAGAAGCTGGAAATAACCGAGTCCCTCTTTCCCTTCCATTGTAAACACAGAGCGCCCTCTGGATATAGAAGTTTGCTTGCATTAACTATCCTTGCGTACTGGACGCGTCCAGAGGTGAGGTGTTTGTGTTAACGGTAGACTCTGCTTGTCTGAGGCCGGGGAGAAGCCTCAGAGGCTAATGTTAAGGGTCGCATGAATACAGATTGTGTTAGTGATGTCGTGGTTGTGTTGTACCTCGAAGTCCAGCTGTATTGTACCACAGACACTGCTGCTGTCTTGTACCAAAGACACCAGCTGTGTTGTGCCACAAGACCCAGCTGTGTTGTGCCACAAGACAAGCTGTGTTGTGCCACAAGACCCAGCTGTGTTGTGCCACAAGACCCAGCTGTGTTGTGCCACAAGACCCAGCTGTGTTGTGCCACAAGACCCAGCTGTGTTGTGCCACAAGACCCAGCTGTGTTGTGCCACAAGACCCAGCTGTGTTGTGCCACAAGACCCAGCTGTGTTGTGCCACAAGACCCAGCTGTGTTGTGCCACAAGACCCAGCTGTGTTGTGCCACAAGACCCAGCTGTGTTGTGCCACAAGACCCAGCTGTGTTGTGCCACAAGACCCAGCTGTGTTGTGCCACAAGACCCAGCTGTGTTGTGCCACAAGACCCAGCTGTGTTGTGCCACAAGACCCAGCTGTGTTGTGCCACAAGACCCAGCTGTGTTGTGCCACAAGACCCAGCTGTGTTGTGCCACAAGACCCAGCTGTGTTGTGCCACAGGGGACCTGCTGTGTTGCGCCACAAAACCCAGCTGTTGTGCCACAAATGCCAGCTGTGTTGTACCACAGGGGACCAGCTGTGTTGCGCCACAAGACCCAGCTGTGTTGTGCCACAGGGGACCAGCTGTGTTGTGCCACAAGACCCAGCTGTGTTGGGCCACACACTAGGACAAACAAGAAACATTTATTAAGAAATGTTTTTCTTCTCTTGAAAATAGTTTTGCGAACGGAGTGTCGTGATGTAGTGTCAACTCTGACGGGCGAAAGAAACGAATTATCAAAAAGGTTCTGTAAGAAAGTTTTAGCAATTGACATTAAAAATATATTTTCGAAATTTACTGCTCTCTTTCCTCTCTTTCCCGGTCTGTCTGGTTCTGTCTGTCCCTCTTTCCGTCACCCTATTCAGCACTTGCACCTTCTGTCCCTCCCTTTCACCTTTACTCCATCCCGAATTTCACCCTAAACTTTTCCCTCCACCCTCGCCCTAATTCACTCTAGCAGTCAGACGAAGGTCACCCGAGATAAGATCCGCAAAATACAATTATAGACTAATCCGGAGTCTGTGTTGGTCCGATCCTGGTACACGGCAAAACTCTCCCACAGCCTCCAGGGACGGAGGAAGAGTAGGAGCAAAGACCATATATGGAAGGAATTGAAGAGAAGTAATGGAAAGCTAGAAAGGGTGATAGAGAAATATAGGAATAAGAGGGGTAAGAGGTGATTGTATGATAAAATAACAAAGATGGATGATTGGAAAGAACAGGAACATGAGGGAACTGATGAATGAATTAATACACACAACAGACTCGTTCAAGAGCCGAGAGGTATGAATTACAAGAATAAAGGAGTTAAATTTCACGTCACTTGAAGAGAAATGAGATAGGGGAAACATGATCACCACATACAAAGTACTTATCAAAATAAATAGGGCAGACAACGGCAATGTTTAGTATGGGTGGTTCACAAATAAGCAAAGATTGAAACTAAATACACAAATGAGAAATTAGGATGAATTTTCTTAGTGTCGAAATATTGAATAAATGGAATTAGTTTTAAATGTTTATATGACAGGACCCATTGGGCTCTAGAATCTATACACCAGTTGAAGAGGGTTTCAAAGTTGGAATCCAAGAGCTGTAGCTCATCCTGCGCAAGTAGAAAAAGGTGAGTCCGTCTGCCCTTAACATACTAGGATACAGCCACTGAGAACATCTTGAGCAGGGCTGTGGGATCGAACGAAGGTCCTGGGTCACTCCAGATGCGCACTTTAGCCTCAGATTGCATGTATTAGGAATAGGAAGGTTAGGTTAGGTAAATTTATTATCACCTTAAATGCAAAACGTTTTTCGGTTTGTCCAAAGACAATAGTACCAAATTATTTTACTTTCTAATTGGCCATTACGTCAAAATATATATGCGATTGTTCACATCGTTACTGTAAGTACTGTCTAAACACGAGGATAGGCTAATATTAATTAGAATTATGAACTTGTAATTAATATTTAACTCTAAATACGTATGAGAGTTCACTTCTAGTACCCCTTTTTATTATCTATCTATCTATCTATCTATCTATCTATCTATCTATCTATCTATCTATCTACAGTATATATTGACAAAACTGATGCTCTTGCGGGTGAAATAATTTAAGAAAATTAATTTGGCGGGTACGTGACGTCACGTGATGTCTCTCACCCCCGCTGTGTACCCAGCAACAGTCAGTAGCCCGGCGGCTGTCATGGTGTGTGGGGGGGATTGTGGGCATCTTGCTATCTCACGTTTAACGCTGTTATTTGTCCTGCTGGTGGTGTTACATTGTTCCTATGGCATCCACGAAGGCGTTAAGCAGGAGAAACTGTTGCTCAGATCATTGCTTTAAAGCAGGCAAGCCACGAAAGGAAGCGGATATATGTGGTCGGTGTTGCCATGTTGAGCATATGGAAACACTATGGCAGGTTTCTTGAGGAAAACTGTGAGATGCCATTACAAAAACATTGCCCCTGGAGGTCCCAGGAAAATCTCTTCAAGATCTGGGTACGTTTTAAAGTGTTTGTTTGGAAAGTTTGTCTTTTTTTTTTTTTTTTTTGTCAACTTGGAATTTGGTGCAAATTTTATGCATTTATCTTGATATTTTTTCAATTTTCTTATTTCTGTCTTATCTAACATGTACATGTTACATGTTAGGTCTTCATGTTAGGAAAAATGTGAACATGGAAATATTATCAAGATATATATATCTTGATAATCGACTTGAGAATGGTCCAGGACGGACCGAAACGTCGTCGTCCCTTCAACTTCTAGTGTGTGGTCTGGTCAAGATATATATATATATATATATATATATATATATATATATATATATATATATATATATATATATATATATATATATATATATATATATATATATAACTGAAAACTCACACCCCAGAAGTGACTCGAACCCATACTCCCAGAAGCAACGCAACTGGTATGTACAAGACGCCTTAATCCACTTGACCATCACGACCGGACATAATGAGGTGATAGCCGAGGCTATTTGAACCACCCCACCGCCGGCACTCGGATAGTAATCTTGGGCATAGCATTTTACCAAATCACCTCATTCTTTGGGGCACACGTGAGGAACACAAATGCGAACAAGCCTGAATGGTCCCCAGGACAATATGCAACTGAAAACTCACACCCCAGAAGTGACTCGAACCCATACTCCCAGAAGCAACGCAACTGGTATGTACAAGACGCCTTAATCCACTTGACCATCACGACCGGTTGACCATTATGTCCGGTCGTGATGGTCAAGTGGATTAAGGCGTCTTGTACATACCAGTTGCGTTGCTTCTGGGAGTATGGGTTCGAGTCACTTCTGGGGTGTGAGTTTTCAGTTGCATATTGTCCTGGGGACCATTCAGGCTTGTTCGCATATATATATATATATATATATATATATATATATATATATATATATATATATATATATATATATATATATATATGTATGTATATATATATACATACATATGTATATATATGTATATATACATACATATATATACATACATATATATATATATATATATGCGGAAAATCCACAGAAATATGAAATGAGGTGAACGTTTCGGCTTGTTAAAGCCTTTGTCAACCAAAGTTTGGTTGACAAAGGCTTTAACAAGCCGAAACGTTAACCTCATTTCATATTTCTCTGTGGATTTTCCGCATAAAATGATCAGTGTTTTGTGATCGTCAATTGCATATATATATATATATATATATATATATATATATATATATATATATATATATATATATATATATATATATATATATATATATATATATATATATATATACACACACACGACGTTTAAATCAAATTTCAAAGTTGGCAAAAAACACTACTAATGCATTACAAGAAAAAAAGAAAATTTAATATCGAAGCTCCAAATAAGGAATTTTACCAATCCCACAAGACCTGTTATGTCAAGACAATGATGCGAGCAACACAATCAGTGACAACATGAGCTAGACAACACCAGCTGAGAGCGTCGCCAGAGGGCTCCTGGAGGCAAGAATGCCGGCGAGGGAGACATTACATTACCTTGCAAACGAGTGCCCCAAATCAGGCGACCGCTGCAATTGCTGCCAGAGCTTAGCCACATGCAAATGTGGGGTTTCATTAATGAATAATATTGCGAGGGAAACTTTGTTTGAGTTGGTCGGAAATACAGACATTGTAGCTTTGTTTGAGCGTGTGTGGTTGGGAGGGGGTAGGGAAATGGGTGGGGAATGTTGTGTGACGGGGAAAGATGGTCGGGAATATTGGGTGACATGGTGGGTAATATTGTGTGGGTGGGGAAGATTGATTGATTGATTGGTGAAGATTAAGCCACCCAAAAGGTGGCACGGGCATGAATAGCCCGTAAGTGGTGGCCCTTTTAAGCCATTACCAGTATCAAGAGCTGATACTGGAGATCTGTGGAGGTTATATAGCGTGGGGAAGAGTTTGGAGAATATTATATTTGGAGGGAGAGATGGTAGAGAATTTATATTTTCTAGAGAGATGGAATGATATGAGTGAAGTATAGAAATGAATGAAAATGGTAAAATCAAGTAAATATTAACAAGGTATTAAATATATCGACACAAAATAGAACACGAAACAATTGATATAAATTGGATAAGTTTATACTCAGGAAATACCTGGGTAAATACTGGTTTGAAAACAGGTTTGTTGATTTTTGGAACAGATTGCCAGGTAACGTAGAAGACGTGGGTTCAACGGATTGTTTCAAGCGAACGTTCGACAATGTTGGACAAATATGTAAGTTGATTGGTTATAAATAGGAGCCGCTCGTAGGAGATAATTGACCTCTCTTAAGTACACACACACATACATATACGGGGGAGGCCGGTGGTTGGGTGGACAACACGCTGGACACGTGATCCTGTGGTCCGAGGTTCGATTCCCGGCGCCGGCGAGAAACAATGGGCAAAGTTTCTTTCACCCTGATGCCCCTGTTACCTAGCAGTAAATAGGTACCTAGGAGTTAGTCAGCTGTCACGGGCTGCTTCCTAGGGGTGTGTGTGTGTGGAAAAAAAATAGTAATTAGTAATAGTTGATTGACAGTTCGGAGGCGGGCCGAAAGAGCAAAGCTCATCCCCCGCAAGCACAACTAGGTGAATATTCAGTTGAGAGGCGGGACCAAAGAGCCGAAGCTCAACCCCCCCACAAGCACAACTAGGTGAGTACACACTTACACACACACACACACACACACACACACACACACACACACACACACACACACACACACACACACACACACACACAGTTTCAAAGTTTCAAATGACAAAGAGTGCTGGGAAGACGAGACACCACGAGCGTAGCTCTCATCCTTAAACTACACTTAGGTAATTACACACACACACACACACACACACACACACACACACACACACACACACACACACACACACACACTAATCTGAAATATCTGATGAACGCAACTGTCAAAGCCTGATCCGAAATATATTCTCATAATCCTTTATTAGTCTCATGAATAAAATGAAAAATTAGGTGTATTTTAAACTGTGATGCACAGCTGGCTGGCTAGTCACATAACCCCGTACGAAATGGCGACCCTGGGAAAAAAAGGAAAATCCAACAGTTTTTTTTCTTTGCCCATGTAGCAACCACTAACATAATGAAAGAAAAAAGAAAAAAGAAAAAAAATGTCCTCATTATCGACAGTTACACAGACTTTAAATACAATTATCGAGTACTATCGAGTATACTTCAAGTATTATCGAGTATACTTCAAGGGTAATTTTTATTTTCATTTGTTACAAATCCGTTGACGATTCTAATTTTTTTTTTGTTTGAAAGTGAAAAATATATTTGAAGGCATGAACGATAATCAAATATTTATTTGAACTCGGGAGTAGAATTTTCATTGATTATTATGTCTGAAAATACCCTGAAGTAATCAGTGCAACGAATTTTTGACATTTTATTCCGGACAGATTCCTGATCTGTTAACAACACGGTTCAGTGGAAACGCTCCGGACGATGTAACATGTAACAAGCAACAAGCCAGTGAACATTTTCTGCCATACCTAAATTTAAAATCTTATTTTAAAATCTGGGTAGGAATACTCAGATTTTAAACAGATCTGGGTAGGAATACTCAGATTTTAAACAGATCTGGGTAGGAATACTCAGATTTTAAACAGATCTGGGTAGGAATACTCAGATTTTAAACAGAACTGGGTAGGAATACTCAGATTTTAAACAGATCTGGGTAGGAATACTCAGATTTTAAACAGATCTGGGTAGGAATACTCAGATTTTAAACAGAACTGGGTAGGAATACTCAGATTTTAAACAGATCTGGGTAGGAATACTCAGATTTTAAACAGAACTGGGTAGGAATACTCAGATTTTAAACAGATCTGGGTAGGAATACTCAGATTTTAAACAGATCTGGGTAGGAATACTCAGATTTTAAACAGATCTGGGTAGGAATACTCAGATTTTAAACAGATCTGGGTAGGAATACTCAGATTTTAAACAGATCTGGGTAGGAATACTCAGATTTTAAACAGATCTGGGTAGGAATACTCAGATTTTAAACAGATCTGGGTAGGAATACTCAGATTTTAAACAGATCTGGGTAGGAATACTCAGATTTTAAACAGATCTGGGTAGGAATACTCAGATTTTAAACAGATCTGGGTAGGAATACTCAGATTTTAAACAGATCTGGGTAGGAATACTTAGATTTTAAACAAATCTGATATTTTAAAATATGATATTTATGTATGTATGGCTTCCTGGGTATGATATTTTAATATATTATACCCAGATTTAAAAAAAAAGATTCATACCAAAAAATCCCAAAGAAATTCATTGCGCCATCCAAACCTATCCATGAAATACTCCAACATTAATACATATTCTTAAAATATTGCAAAGTGCAGACCTATCCACGACGATAGCAAAGTAAAACACCATACAATGCAACGGTAGTGCTAATCCATATATTGACATCCAATCTACACTGTACATCATACAGACTTATCAACATACAAACTACATCATACAATCATACCCGACATACACATTGTATCATACAGTCATTCAAGAAATTGCAGCATCCAATTACAGCAATAAATATATATATTATAACATTCAGACTGATTCAACCTATCTATTGCAACATTCAGACTGATTCAACCTATCTATTGCAACATTCAGACTGATTCAACCTATCTATTGCAACATTCAGACTGATTCAACCTATCTATTGCAACATCCAGACTGATTCAACCTATCTATTGCAACATTCAGATTGGTTCAAAACCTCACTGAAGGGGGGTACGTGGCTAGGGTATGATACTGAAAGCTGGAGGAGAGGACACAGGAGATTGGAAATACACGAAAGAACATGTCATGATAACTGAAGGAGGAGACGACAGGTAATCAAGATAACAAACACAGCAGTTCATCTAAATTATAATCAAAGGTAATAGCTTTCAAAATATCCTAAAATAACAGCAGTAAGGGATTATGTATCTGTAATTACTGTGCAGTTACTAATTGTATTGTCATGAGGGCGGCCCCAACTACCCCCCAATTAAGCACATCTTTATCAGCCTCAATACCTGGTAATTAAAATGCTTCATCACAAACGCTAGAAGTTCATTGTGGAAAAATTGGGACACACAGAAAACTCTAATATCATTATAATTAGTTACATATGTTGGGAGGAAGAACGGCTTATCTAAATACACTCATTACATGTCATTGGGTTCAGTCTTGCCCTGGAGACTTATACCAACACGTACACTGATCCATGTTACATAATACCATCTGGGCTTACTAAAAAGGAATATTGCATCACATTACCTGTGTAATATCATGCAATACAGATTTCATAGTGTAAGTCATGATTATTGCAAAGGTTACATGAAAGCCGATTACGCCAGTGTAATTTGTTCACATTATTGCCAGTTGCATATAGCAGGGTGTGTGCCATCACATAATACTCTTTGCAATTCATACAAATTGCAGAGAATGAAGTTTGTATGTTTTTCCCTTTGATGCTTTTAAAGTTGTGTGAGTTGGGTGTCCTGTTCTAGAGGTGTGTGTTAGGGCTATTTTGTTAGTTTCTATCCTGTTGTGTTAGACCTCTATTGGCTTCAAGCTCCATGTTATGTTATAACTTTATTGTGCTAGAGCTCTGTGTTTGAACTCCCTGGTGTGTTAGCGTTTTGTGCAGTTTTTAGATACAACTGATTGGGAAACCAAAATTCCATGCATGCCAATGTACGCGCTCGGAAAGGAATTTCCAAATAAATTCGGTTCATTAGATGACATTAAAGACAATTCACGACAGGTTTTAATTTATACCATTATGGTTGATTGAAAATTAGTAAACATATTTGCCTAAAACTATCGTTGAGGAAAATAATATACGTTTCGTTGAAAATGCGTGTCAATTCATTGATGATCATAGCGCACTATATGCCTGACAGTAATGCTGAAGACCCTTGTATGCCGGACAGTAATGCTGAAGGCTTTCGTATGCCAGAAAGTAAGGATGTAAGACTTCTTATGCCTGCAGAGAATGCATTGAGGTTTCCGTGTGGACCTTAACAAAGCACCTTTGGAAATCACAAGCAGGTTAATGAGATCAAAGGTACGGTAATGAGAAGATGTGATGGTCGGAACTCCACCCACACTTCTCACGTCTCCCAACCTTAGCAACTCGTCTGATCTCTAAAATTAATTTCAATTTTCTCACTTGAATGTAACGTTAGGTCCAGCCAGACTCCCACGCATGGCTCTGGTTCACGATTTAGCAATGACTGGAAAAGGCTTAACCCCTTTATCTGCTATTGGACTTGATTTCAGCTTAAAAATAGTTTGTGTCTAGCCAAAAAGAGTCATTTGTGGTGTAGTTAATTACATGAGTCGTCAGTAGTTTGATAACCGATACTCTGTAATCTTACAGGACATTGATACGGTGGGGGGGGGATATTGAAGCTATAGAATAGGATTGAACACGCGTCCTTGGGGGGCCCAGGGACGCGTGTTCGAGCTCACGTCATAGCTTTAATATTTCTTCATAGATACATGACGTTCCTGTGGGGGTTATTGTACCTTCAAATGGGGGTTATATAGATAATTCAAAATTCTTCCATGTTTGTGGTAATGGGGGCCTCAGATGAGTGGACAGCGCTTCGGATTCGTAGTCCTGAGGCTCCGGGTTCGATCCCCGGTGGAAGCGGAAACAAATGGGCAGAGTTTCTTTCATCCTGATGCCCCTGTTACCTATTAGTAAATAGGTACCTGGGAGTTAGACAGCTGATACGGGCTGCTTCCTGGGGATGTGTAACAAAAAGGAGGCCTGGTCGAGGACCGGGCCGCGGGAACGCTGAGCCCCGAAATCATCTCAAGATAACCAAGATAGGAGATGACACGTGTTTGGTATCTATTCCTATGATAACATGTGTCAACCATTGTACAGGTATTGTTAGTCACTTAATTTAGTCTCAACTCATCTCTGAAGTCTTCTGGTTAATGTAGTCCATAAAGTTGTTAAGTAAGAATGTGTATCCTATATTGTTACATAGTTATGTAATAATAATTTCTTCAAGATGGGTTACTTCGAGCAAGAAAGCATTTAAAACGCAGTAAACTACGAACGTTAGACCAGTTGTAGAGTAACATAGAGAATACACAGGTGAATCACAGACATATTACGTAGTCCTTCCGTGTTATTGTAGAGAAGAATTGTAGAATGAATTAAGATGCGAGGCATTGTATTCCCGCCTATACAACATGACCTGTGATGACATGGAACACGCATTATACTGGCGATTAATATCTAAAAGTTGCATCCAGTAGCTGAAGCTCGATAAAAGGACATATATATACATACCTACATACACACGCATACACGTTTACAATTAATTGCATGTACCTCTGCAATAATTTTAACACAATACACAATTGTGTAACGCAGGACGAAAGTCGTAGCTACACCCAGAGTGTTAAGACTTTCACCCACCAGTTACACTCAGAGAGTTAAGACTTTCACCCACCAGTTACACCCAGAGAGTTAAGACTTTCACCCACCAGTTACACCCAGAGAGTTAAGACTTTCACCCACCAGTTACACCCAGAGAGTTAAGACTTACTGCAGCAGTAAACTTGCATAAGATGTTTACCAGACATTGGCGGCCCGATTACAGTGGGTGTAAGTTAACACTGGGTGTAGATTGCGGGCGCTTGGGTGTAGATCGCGGGCGCGTGGGTGTAGATCGCGGGCGCGTGGGTGTAGATCGCGGGCGCGTGGGTGTAGATCGCGGGCGCATGGGTGTAGATTGCGGGCGCATGGGTGTAGATCGCGGGCGCGTGGGTGTAGATTGCGGGCGCATGGGTGTAGATTGCGGGCGGATGGGTGTAGATTACGGGGGGCAAATTTGACTGGATGGGGGTGGGGGGGGGGTAACAAGTGGCGTTATCTGATTGGCTTGAAAAAACGGTGAAATTATCAGCCAATGAGGGCTAACAAGACTAGTTTCTCTGAATCCTGATATGCACGTATACGAGTTTCAAAACGACACAGGCGTATTTCCGAGTCTTTAAACCGAACAAATAGAGCAGCAAATCACCTCATACTCAACTAATTGCACATATTAAAAAAAAAATCTAAATTAGAAACAAATTCGCCTTACGGAGCTTGACCTAAATTCCCCTTAGTACGCTCTGACTTGGTCCGAATTACTTTGTCAAGTTTAATTCAGTAATCCGGATCGTTGAGGCGGATTCTCGTTTTGGCGGCGCGAAAACGGAATAAGGGTCAAGTGTATGAGTTATGATTATTATAACATTGGAAAAGATCAAAGCTATATCGGTCAGGACGGATTCATGGCGCTAATTATATTATATCTACGCTAATTAGCGAGGCGTGAAAGTTTTACGAATGTGGACATTAATATCAACTCTGGCAGAAAATGGGAGGCTTCTACAAGAGAAAATGGAAGGTTACTCTTAGAGAAAATGGGACGGGTACTCTTGAGAGAAAATGGGAGGGTACTCCGAGAGAAAATGGGAGGGTACTCTGAGAGAAAATGGGAGGGTATTCTGAGAGAAAATGGGAGGGTATTCTGAGAGAAAATGGAATGCTACCCCGAGAGAAAATTGGAGGGTACTCTGAGAGAAAATGGAAGACTACCCCAAGAGAAAATGGCAGGGTACTCTGAGAGAAAATGGAAGGCTATCCCGAGAGAAAATAGGAGGGTACTCTGAGAGAAAATGGAATGCTACCCCGAGAGAAAATGGGAGGCTACCCCAAGAGAAAATGGAAGGCTACCCCGAGAGAAAATGGCAGGGTACTCTGAGAGAAAATGGAAGGCTACCCTGAGAGAAAATGGCAGGGTACTCCGAGATAAAATGGGAGGGTACTCTTGAGAGAAAATAAAAGGTCAGTAGTGGAGTTTCACTAATATATTTCTTACCATTTGGTGGACGTCATGACGAATAAGATTGTGAGGACCTAACAGGACACAGGTGTTCAGGGAGTTGTGTTGGCCAGCCTCGAGTCTGACAGTAAATCATTTTCTTGAACTTTGTGCATGGCGCCTCTGATTATAACATTGATTTAACACAATTTAACCTCTGATTTAATTTATTATTATTCATTATTTTCGGTAAATATTGACATTATTTCTTTCATTCTATCTTCAAAAATATTCACCCTTCCTTCCCTCTCTTCCTCACGTCCTCTGTCTCTCCCACTCTCTCTCCCACAATCCCTTTTCCGCTAGCGAACATAACAGCAGACCGGGACAGCTTGTATGCAAATCAGTCGCAGGATCGTCATAGTACAGAGAACGTATGAACTTGGCATACCGCTCCCGGCTGGACGAATATACCGCCAGGAATATTCGCGACATGCTAGAGAAGGACTCTATTTTTGCTCTCATCGTTGGTATATAGAGTGGTGTCTTTTGTGTGTGATGTGTGGGTGTGCGCTGGTGCTTGTGAGTGTGTGTGTTTGCACTGGGGGGTAGAAATAGCCTAAGCTACTCTATCCCTTTGAGATGTATTTCTTTCTTATCTCAATAAACATACTTGAACTTGAACTTGTGAGTGTGGGAGTGTGAGTTTATGTCTACAGGTAATATAGTGTATGTGTCTGTGTGTGTGTAAATGTGTATGGACTTGTGTGTGTATGAGGGTGATTTTTGTGTAAGTAGAAAATGTGTGTGTGTGTGCATGTAGGCTACATGCGTGTACGTGTCTTTGGGTACAGGCTGTCGGTGTGCGTATCTGTGCATGTTGGCTAGAATTTGAAAATTGTGAAAATAAATATAGAAACATTCTCTGCTTCGAATGAATTTTTTACTTTAATTCATACACAAGCCATACTTGCCTCCCCCTGTAATAAAATGATCATTGCCTATACCAGGGTGTATATACGCAAAGAAGCGAAGTATACTTGTGTATACAGTAAATATATCTTTGCTAATGCGTATAAGATGAGATGGCCAGCACAAGAAAGATGAGCGTGCACGTTATCCTATTTTCTTTCCATTGTACGTTGTTCCCGTGTGCTTATACACCTCTATTGCAGGCGATGAGTCACAATAACGTGCCTAAAGTATGTTGACCAGACCACACACTAGAAGGCGAAGGGACGACGACGTTTCGGTCCGTCCTGGACCATTCTCAAGTCGATCGTCCCTTCACCTTCTAGTGTGTGGTCTGGTCAACATACACCTCTATTATTATTTTCACTACGTGATTGATTGATTGATAAAGATTAAGCCACCTAAGAGGTGGCACGGGCATGAATAACCCGTAATTCCACTACGTCTTCTGGCAGTGGTTTTATTCTTCAAATTCATCAACTGACCATTTAATGTGGGGTTTTCTCTTTCGTCTATTACCCATTGTCGTATACTTCTAACTAATTAGCATTTAACTTATTGCAAATTACCCATGACCCCCTCGCTCTCTCCCTATTCTTATTTCATATTATCCTACCCCCTAATCTCTTAACAATTCCCTCTTTATCCATTTACTCACTATATTCACAATTTCAATTCAAATTTGCCCGTGAAAACCAATTTTCCCACTTACAAGATCACCCTAAAACGCCACTGGTGAATTGGGACCTTTGTACCAACTTACAAAGACACAACGTAATTGCGTTTCTAATCCGAATTAATCAGGTATTTAAAACAACGATTTACACCAGCGTTCAAAATATTCAAAGGCAGGCGAGGACTGACTTTGTGCTGTAGCAATTAGTTGAGTATGTGTGTGAGAGAGAGAGAGAGTGAGCTAGTGTATGCGTATAATAGAATGTGTATATGTGTATACGAGAGCGTGTTATGTATGTGAGAACGTGTATGTATCTTTGAGAACGTGTGTGTGTGAGAGCGTATGTCTGTGAAAGCCTTTCTATATAGTCACCATGGCAGCAGGACACTACAAATTTAATCATTGTTTAAATGCCACTGTGCTAATTCGCTCATTATGTCAGGTGAATGAGGGGAATGCAGTCAGATTATCATGTATAATACCGACTACTGCTCACAGCTCTCTTGTTTTGCTAAGTAGATCCGGTCGTTATTACCATTCGAGCATTCCAACTGCTATGCCAATTCGAACAATCCAGCCGTTATGCCAATTCGAACAATCGAGCCGTTATGCCAATTCGAACAATCCAGCCGTTATGCCAATTCGAACAATCCAGCCGTTATGCCAATTCGAACAATCCAGCCGTTATGCCAATTCGAACAATCCAGCCGTTATGCCAATTCGAACAATCCAGCCGTTATGCCAATTCGAACAATCCAGCCGTTATGCCAATTCGAACAATCCAGCCGTTATGCCAATTCGAACAATCCAGCTGTTTATTTTAACAATCGTGCTTCTTTGTTCAATTGAACAATCCAGCAACCATTAACTTCTCAAATAGGTTTTATTGTGTGTGGTGGGTTTATGCATAATTAGGCTTGGATTAGATTACGTAAGGTAGTTTAGTAATATTGTTTTTGGAGTGTTTACAGCACAGGCTAGACGTGAATGAGCGTGTCCCTAATCATATCTTCGAACAGAATCGGATTAAGGGATGAGATAGTCCAGATTTTGAACATCGTGAACTCGCCATCCCTTTAGTTTTGATGGTCTATTGCGAGCATTATACATTGACCGACAAAACATAGAGAAAAGCATTATACATTGACCTACAAAACAAAAACATTATACATTGACCGACAAAACATAGAGAAAAGCACTATACATTGACCTACAAAACAGAAAAGCATTATACATTGACCAACAAAAGATAGAGAAAAGCTTCAAATGCAATCAGTTGTGATACACCTGAGTTTTCATTTCATCAGTTGAGTTTATAAGCCTAGGCTATCACTTTCAAAACTTAACATTTTAAATTTGATTTATTTGAATATACGTGAGTCAGTCTTCTAATTGTAACCTGTCCTCAGGCTAGGCTCATTAAAACGGCGGCCGACCCCGACGACGCATTCATAAATTTTAACGAATTGTGTATTAAAAATAGTTTTCCTAATATATATAAATGAATAGAAATATATATTCGTATTCCATATATAGTTCGGCATAGGCTAGGTGTTTAGGGTCTGTTGGCAGTTATTTACATTTGAAATACATAGGTATTCACTTAGTTGTGCTTGCGAGGGTTGAGCTCTGCTTCTTCGGCCCGCCTCTCAACTGTCAATCAATCAACTGTTACTAACTAATAACTTTTTTCACACACACACCCGTGTATGCAACTTTGTATGTGCTCCATGAAAGGTGAAGCACATATACCCTGGAAACACAAACCGAAACTGTCTCTATTTTCCGCTTGTTACAACTTGTAATAAAGTTGTTACATCTTGGCTTAACGTGTTTATGACGTATTAGAACGTTGTTACAACTTGCTATATTGGTTGTTATAACTGGTTAGGAGGTGTTAAAACTTGTTCGAACGTTGTACCAACGTCGTAGTTTCGGTGTGTGTTTGGCGGGTACAGAGTTGAACTTCGAACAGAGGTCGTCAGCGAAGCACTATTCGAGACATGGTTAAACATCATCAGTTGTGAGTCGTGGTTAAACCGTTTATCATTCATAAACAGGAAGTTTAACTACTAGAGTAACGATCATTTGGCATTTGTTGATGAGGACGGGTTGTGTAATTAACCATGTTCGTAGCTATGACTCGAGAGATGTTTCAGTCGTTTCCGGCTTGTCAGCCTCCAGCTTGTACTGTGAACACTTATAAATCACCGTACCAAAAGTACCTTACCTAAGCCTACGAACATAATCCCCCCATATATATATATAATAAAATAAAATATTTTATTATACCGCATAAGAGATGCTGTCAAATGGTTGCCAAATGTGTCTATTGAATACTGACTTGTCAACATCACCGACTGTCAGTATACGTAGTATTGTATCGGGGTAGATTATGAATGATTGACACTACGTATAAACTAACGAAATGAGAATATACACCTTGATGTATATACACTTCTCAGTTTATATACACTGAGATTGATGATTTGATTGTGCCGCCGGAGGCGGCTAGATTATTGTGCACCCCCATACTCATCCTGTGAGCGGTTATCTTGAGATGATTTCGGGGCTTTAGTGTCCCCGCGGCCCGGTCCTCGACCAGGCCTCCACCCCCAGGAAGCAGCCCGTGACAGCTGACTAACACCCAGGTACCTAATTTACTGCTAGGTAACAGGGGCATAGGGTGAAAGAAACTCTGCCCATTGTTTCTCGCCGGCGCCTGGGATCGAACCCAGGACCACAGGATCACAAGTCCCGCGTGCTGTCCGCTCGGCCGACCAGCTCCCAGCGGTAGCGCCAAAAGGTTACAGAGGGCACAAAAGGTCTTTATCAGACCTCATCTTAGATTATTACATAAACAATTTCACCTATCCTTCACACCTTATAGTTACAATGTCAGCTAGTTACAGAGAATGTTCTATTTCAAGAGCTATATATTTCCAGTAGTTTACTTTAGTCCTGGATAACAGTCAAGACTAAAGTATAATTGCTAGTTGGCCAGTAAGGTATTGTCTTGGCCTTAATTACCCTCCCGTGATAGGCATTAGACCCAACACCAACGAACAGATGGTAGAAAACCAGGATTAAACCATTCGATACTTTTCAACATTCACTTTCCATTAAACTCCACAGGATAGTGTACCTTTGTAAATCAAATAACTCAAATATTTCCTGGAAGTTAGAAACACAGCTTTTCACGACAAAACCAGCGAGAGAGACGCCAGCCACTTTCCATTAAACTCCACAGGATAGTGTACCTTTGTAAATCTAATAACTCAAATATTTCCTGGAAGTTAGAAACACAGCTTTTCACGACAAAAACAGCGAGAGAGGCGCCAGCCACTTGCCACACCCACGGCATCGCGTGCAAACCACTGAAGTGCTTTTTGAGGGGTAACTTTGTCTTTGATGTCAGCAAACCCGAACTGGCAATAAAACCCTGACAAGTCAACACACACACGATTGAACCTGTCAGAGTGTCGCTGTTGTGTACACCAATCACCGCTATCACTCCAACACGAGTTCTTTGGCTTAAAATTCTGCAGCTTTTAAATCCTCCCGATTTTTAAGTTTTCTGCTTCGATTTTATATATATTATATGTATGAGAAAATCATTTTGAGGCAGTTGGGTGACTCGAACCAGCGTTCTAGGGATTCCCAGACACGTGCCTTAACCCACTTAGCCACGATATCCCCAAAGATCAACCAACCCGGAACTCTAGTGAATTCACTGATCTGAAAGAGTGTGAACACCATTACCCGCTGGTCAGAGTGCAGACGGGCAGACCATAAAAATCCTGATTGGGCACCAATTCGAGCCTCCAGAACCTCCCAATGAATTCAGTTGAGTCTTGGGTTCGTTGGCTTTTGTCCTATCGTGGCTGAGGGGTTAAGACAGGTGTCTGGGATCACCAGGACGCTGGTTCGAGTCACCCCCACTGCCTCAAAATGATTTTTCATATGTGAGAAACATTATATATATATATATATATATATATATATATATATATATATATGCATATGTTTCTCACATATTACTGATTGTTATGACTACCGCTGACAATTAAATAAGTATGGGTTTTGTTTTATATAATACCAGTATGTGTATATCTGGCCATTAAAGAGGCGGAAGAGAGGTCAAAATGTGAAATAGACGGACCAAAATAATACACAGGTTTCGCAATGGTCTTTGCTTCATTCACTTGGCGCCGAGCGTATAATCTTGAAGAAAACACACAGATCCTCCTCAAGAATTCTGTTTACTGACTCTTACCTGTAGTTAACCTGTAATTAACCTGTAATTAACCTGTAATGATAAGCCCTTCCTTCCTCCCTCCCTCTTCCTTCTCCTCCTCCTCCTCCTCCTCCTCTTCCTCTTCCTCCTCCTCCTCCTCTTCTGTCCTGTCTATTTTACCTTCTTCCTTCACTTGTTACATTTCTTCA
The DNA here is from genome assembly GCF_040958095.1 of Procambarus clarkii. Classification (NCBI taxonomy): domain Eukaryota; kingdom Metazoa; phylum Arthropoda; class Malacostraca; order Decapoda; family Cambaridae; genus Procambarus; species Procambarus clarkii. The sequence continues at coordinate 3,128,619 of NC_091242.1, read as the reverse complement.
TCTGTTTCTCATTTCTATTTTCCCTCTTTCATCTTCAGTATCTTATTTGACTTCCTCGATTTTGCACATTTGTAATAATAATAATAATAATAATAATAATACACACAGACATCACAATAAAGTGATAAATCAAATGAACAAATCCACAAGAGCCTTGATGAGGGTTCGAACCTATGTGCTGGATGTTCCCAGACACAATAATAATAATTATTATTATTATTCGGGTTATAATATTTATTAATGTCGGTGTAATGAACACGTTTATGCTCTTGTCATTATCACAGTTTTTCACAGATCAAAGAAAAAATTCCATAACATTTAAATAAGACATGCAGAGGTATTGCATTTTTAATTATTTCTATTTTGAAAAGTGTGGAGGGGGAGACGGGTGTGTGTGTGTGTGTGTGTGTGTGTGTGTGTGTGTGTGTGTGTGTCTGTGTCTGTGTCTGTGTCTGTGTGTGTGTGTGTGTGTGTGTGTGTGTGTGTGTGTGTGTGTGTGTGTAGTCACCTAGTTATGTTTGCGGGGGTTGAGCTTCGGCTCTTTGGTCTCGCCTCTCAACTGTCACTCCACCGGTGAGCCTATTGGGCTCTATTATATCTACATTTGAAACTGTGTATGGAGTCTACCTCCACCACATCACTATTTATTGCATTCCATGTGTTAACTACCCTGAATTGTGTGTGTAAGTACTTGGTGGCGCATTGGTAACACACTCGCGCTTCCTGATGGGGCCTAGGTTCGCATCCTGGCCGGAGAGGCTGGGAGGATTGACTAGGCGCCGGTCCTTAAGTGTATACTTCTGTTCACCCAATAGTGATTGGGTACCTGGTCGTTAAACGTTTGACTAGTGGTACTCCAGGGAAACTAGTGGGTAAGCTTTTCCATGAACTATGGTAAGGGAAAGCCTTGCTAACAGGTGTCATTTGTTCCTATACCCACCTATGTACAAAAAAGGGGGGGAGGGGCGAACCCACGCCAAAGAATTACGAGTCCTGCGCGCTATCCACCAGGCTATCAGGGGCCCCAGTGTGTGTGTGCGTGCGTGCGTGCGCGTGTGGAGAGGGGGAAACCCACTGTGCATCATGTATTGGGACAGAACAAATTAGATAATTTTATATTTAATTCAATATTGTCTACAAATCCGAATAATTTTATCCATTTTCTTTTAAACGAACCACAGAAAAGGGACGAATTTTAAACTTCTTAGTTCTAATTTAAAATACTACACACGAGAAGTTGGTGATTTTCTTCAATTGCATGTAAATCATTCGCCCATTACTGCCGCGGAGTCTCGAAGTTCCCCTCTGACGTGTAAATCAACCCAATTAAAAAAAAAAGGTTGCAGCCAATTTAGCTTCAGTCACAGAAAACATTAATAAACTACTTTTAATATATTCCTTGTAAGGTTGTTGGGAGTTTTGACACAAGATTGTCAATTCTTGGCAACGCAAAATGAGTGACAGGATGCAAACTAAGGTCCCGCTTCACGTCAAGCGACTTTCAATTCTCATGAACTATTAACTAACATTAGTTTTGGACAGTACTTAGGCGCTCTATAATCGAAGTTGTTATTGTATCAGAGACACACAGGTTTTAAGAGAGAGAGAGTGAGAGAGGGAGAGTGAGAGAGGGGGAGAGAGAAAGAGAGGGAGAGAGTGGGGGAGAGAGAGAGAGAGTGAAGAGTGGGGGAGGGAGAGAGAGAGAGTGTGTGAGAGAGGAAGAGTGTGAGAGAGAGAGAGTGAGAGAGGAAGAGTGTGAGAGAGAGAGAGAGAGAGAGAGAGAGGGGGAGAGAGATATCGAACCCCAATGACAAGCTTTTCTCAGAAATGGAAACAAATCAGTCATTATCAGAACTTTACTAATTAGAAATTTCCAATGCCTGAGATGTGGTTAGAAGTCTTGTCTTGTCTTAATGGCGAAAAACTTGAAAGGTCAACGCCCCTAGCAATTAAAATTCCAATCCAGAACACAAAGCTTTGGTCGTCATGTTTTTGCAGTGTTGAACATGTTGACAAATATCTTATAATTCACATTGCAATTTGCAAGTTTTGTTTGTACTCAAAACCCATCTTTATATTCATCTTTACCCAGCATTCCACTCTTGAGTCTCTGATGATCTCTGCTCTCTCTCCTTTACGGCAGGACGCGTCTCTTGTGTATTTAATGTTAGAGACAGAGACAGAGAGCAAGACAGGAGTTAGTGAGAGACTCCTTACTCAGCCTCTTACAGAGGGAGAGTCAGAGAGCGAGACAGGACTTAGTGAGAGACTCCTTACTCAGTCTCTTACAGAGAGACAGAGGGAGAGTCAGAGAGCGAGACAGGAGTTAGTGAGAGACTCCTTACTCAGTCTCTTACAGAGGGAGAGTCAGAGAGCGAGACAGGACTTAGTGAGAGACTCCTTACTCAGCCTCTTACAGAGAGACAGAGGGATAGTCAGAGAGCGAGACAGGAGTTAATGAGAGACTCCTTACTCAGCCTCTTACAGAGAGACAGAGGGAGAGTCAGAGAGCAAGACAGGAGTTAGTGAGTGTTTACCCAGAATTCAGAACCGGACCTGAAATTCAAGCAGAAGCCAGTAAGTCTTTACCAAAAGTATTTCATATGAGAATTACCATTATCTCACCTGTAGCGGTAGACTCGTGTTCGTCATAGGGAGAGAAAGATTGAGTCTCCTTGAGTCTGGACTCAGCTCTGCACTCTACCAATTAGTGTTCCATCGAGAACCACTTTGCTTTGACCTCCGTGAGAACAAATTGTCGCATATGATTAAAACTTTAAAGAAAATTCACTTTGTTCCCATTTATTGTCGTCTCGAGCCATTATGTTGATAATATTATGCGTCAGTTCTCTAAATTCACTTTCATTTACCTCTTAGGAACACTCTCGATTGCCCTTTGTCCTGATGATTTTCCCTTGTGTGTCACCTTGTCCTGGTTCCACTCCTCTCACCTACCTCCCCCCCTCACCTTACCTTGATAATCAAGGCTTACCTGTGTGCTCCGCTGATTTAATAACGTCATCGAAGGCCTAACTCGAACAGTCTTTAATACAATCTCACCCGGCTGCTTCTCGCTCATCACAAGACTTTTCTAAGATAATTTAAATATTTTCCGCCTGGACTAAGACAATCAAGAAAAATTTGAGATTTATTCCAGATAATGAGAACAAAATGGGGAATTTAATATATTCAAGGGCACGAGAGAGATTCTTATTCAAGGACACAGCTAAGGGCTGGGTGGAGGTTTGAGTGAATTTGTATGTCTTATAATATTTTGCAGCCGCTGCTGTCAACCAGGTTTGAAGTGTATCTTGATAGTTGACCAGACCACACACTAGAAGGTGAAGGGACGACGACGTTTCGGTCCGTCCTGGACCATTCTCAAGTCGATTCAGGACTTGAGAATGGTCCAGGACGGACCGAAACGTCGTCGTCCCTTCACCTTCTAGTGTGTGGTCTGGTCAACTTACTTTAGCCACGTTATTGTGACTCATCACCTGTATCTTGATAGTATAAGATTGTATATCGGACCTTATAGGACTGGGTATACCTTTATGAAAGTCTTGACTGAGAGATCGACAAAAACATTCAACCAATATATATACACAACTAAAGAAACCAGCAGTTATTGTTTTTATACAAATATATTATAGAAAGTACAGCCAACACTTACTAACGACCTGAAATTGAAATAAGTTTATTGAGGTAAAATACACACAAAGGGATGAGGTAGCTCAAGCTATTCTCACCCCGTTCAGAACATCGTGTTAATACATACATAGACACATCACAAGTCATAAACATATTACCGAACATTCTGAGAGATAATGACCTAGAGGACACACATGAAAAATCATCCAAAAAGCGGAGTGAAAACTGAACAGACACTGAACAAGCCACTGAAGCACTGAAACCCGTGTCATTATGCCAGAGGAGAGACACAACAGCCTCAGTAATTAGTCCAAAACTAATTTGCTGGCCAGATCCTCCCCTCCCATCCCCCTCCATCCCAACTCTTCCCTAGGCATTTACAAATTACAAGAAAAATTTACAGTTTACAACAAGAGCTGTAAACCTGTATGCACATTTGATAATTGTGCTTGTTGGGGATGAGCTTCAGCTCTTTAGTCCCGCCTCTCTATCTTTAATCGCCTATAGATTCTTGAGCCTTTTGCATTTTTAAACTTGGTATGAAGTTTGCCTCCTGTATTTGACTTCATCATTCCAACTCTTCGCTACTCTGACACTGATGTAGTTATTTCTGATGACTCAGTGGCTCATTTAGGTATCTCCATTTATGTTCCCTTGTTCGTGTGGCACTCATGGTAAATAACCTGTCCTTGTCTGTCTTCTATTCCTCTGTGGATTTTGTATGGGGTAATCATGTCTCTAGCATTATTTCGTGTTTAATGGTCAGACATATCTGTAGGGAGTGTACTCTCCTATTTGTGCTTGCAGGATCGAGCACGGGCTCTTGGATCGTTCGTGTGTGTGTATGTGTACTCACCTAATTGTGCTTGCGGGGGTTTAGCTCTGGCTCTTTGGTCCCGCCTCTCAGCCATCAATCAACAGGGATTGTGTGTGTGTGTGTGTGTGTGTGTGTATACTCACTTAGTTGTGGTTGCGGGGGGTTGAGCTTTGGCTCTTTGGTCCCGCCTCTCAAGTATGTGTGTGTGTGGTTGAAAAATAATAAGCGTGTGCTTGGGTGTACCCAGAGCATAGGTTCGAATCCAGCTCATGACTCCTACTGATTTTGTCTCAATAATAACAATAATAACTCTGGCAATAATAACACCAGCTAACATTAAGTTGTCTGAAACAGTCTGTATGTTACATTTATTCCTGCTAAATTTATTTTAATGATTGTTCAGCAGAGTCGAAATTCCAAGCGAAGTATCATGAAAGAAAGCATCCACGAGTTTGTTTGTCTGCAGGCTGGCACGCATTACCAGCGGGAACAATTAATTGTTGGGAGTCATTACTCAATTTGCACATCACAAAATGTCAGATGCACTGCAATGTATACAATTATTTACTCAAAATACAATATAGTTTAATTCTGCTCCTCTGTATCAATGTGTGAATTGATGAAAGGAAGAGAGAGAGAGAGAGAGAGAGAGAGAGAGAGAGAGAGAGAGAGAGAGAGAGAGAGAGAGAGAGAGAGAGAGAGAGAGAGAGAGAGAGAGAGAGAGAGAGAGAGAGAGAAAGAAAGAGAAAGAAAGAGAGAGAGAGAGAGAGAGAGAGAGAGAGAGAGAGAGAGAGAGAGAGAGAGAGAGAGAGAGAGAGAGAGAGAGAGAGAGAGAGAGAGAGAGAGTATACGAGAAACGTAAGAATGACTTAAAAACTGTGGTCTCACTGTATCTGCTCTCACCCAGACTTGAGGTCAGACTTGAGGCCAGGTCATACAAGTATACGAGAGAGTGTCTCATACTCCCGGGGACAAGCTAGGTTGTGGCCCTCCAGACACTTTAGGTGTCTTGTGAGCCACTAATATCGTCTCACTCTCGGCTACCTTGTCTCAAAAGTTCACTACCTTGTCTCAAAAGTTCACTACCTTGTTTCAAAAGTTCACTACCTTGTTTCAAAAGTTCACTACCTTGTTTCAAAAGTTCACTACCTTGTTTCAAAAGTTCACTACCTTGTTTCAAAAGTTCACTACCTTGTTTCAAAAGTTCACTGCCTTGTCTCAAAAGCCAGTCTTATGTCATCAGTATAACATAGGGTCAAAGGTCGCACCCGTATAGTTATGGACATTGCATCAACGTTGATGTATTAAACATCAATATTGGTCAGATTTTGGTTCTGTCTGAATCAGAATCCACACTCAGAATTGTGGCAGATGGTTCTGCCACCATCGTCACTACCATTACCCTTCTCGTACAGTCACCACAACACAGCAGTTGCAACATCACGATCATAAATTAGTATGTCACATATGCATTTATTCATAAACAAGATATTGACTATAAGCAAGTGCGAGAACGGGTTGCAGGATATACAGGTTGGTACAAGAACGCAACCAACTACTAACCACTTAATTTGACGAAAAGAAGCAGTAGAACAACAGAAGTACACCTCCATCGCATCAGGCTGGGATACCCATGTGCATGGGAAATAGACTTACAGGTTCCAGAAGATGAGAGGAAATGTCAGCACTGGAGAAATGCCCGACAGACAACTTGAACATTATCTAACACAGTGAACAGTTACACACACCAAACAAGCTGATAACTGATATTCAACAGAGCAGAAGAACTTGTTAAACACATTGGAGATAATCTTCCTAAAGCCACCATAAGAGTCATAAATACTCATCCACAGCTTAAGATAGAAACGACTAACACTGAGTGGGCCACCTACAACGACTAACACTGAGTGGGCCACCTACAACGACTAACACTGAGTGGGCCACCTACAACGACTAACACTGAGTGGGCCACCTACAACGACTAACACTGAGTGGGCCACCTACAACGACTAACACTGAGTGGGCCACCTACAACGACTAACACTGAGTGGGCCACCTACAACGACTAACACTGAGTGGGCCACCTACAACGACTAACACTGAGTGGGCCACCTACAACGACTAACACTGAGTGGGCCACCTACAACGACTAACACTGAGTGGGCCACCTACAATGACTAACACTGAGTGGACCAGCTAAAACGACAAACACTGAGTGAGCCAGCTAGAACGACTAACACTGAGTGGGCCACCTAGAACGACTAACACTGAGTGGGCCACCTACAACGACTAACACTGAGTGGGTCAGCTACAACGACTAACACTGAGTGGGCCAGCTAGAGGCTTAGGGCCCGCGCAGGAATATTCTAGCAACAACAATTACGTCAACTACATCAACAACAACAATCAGTCACCATCACTACCACCATTGTTACCACCACTACAACCATCGCCACCACCACTACAACCAACACCACCTCCAAATTTCCCACCTGAGTGTTCTCATCTGGGAAATTGTTCCACGTCCTCGCCCCATTTCTTCCTGCCCACTTCCCAAGGCTCCCGTAAACTGCCCAATTGGCTTGATGTAATTGTCCAGCTTGGAGGAGAGGATCCCTAAGGATGGCCGACACCCTGGCCCTTACTGGCCAATGATAAGGTGGAAAATTACTAAATGAAAATCAAACATTTACCTCCTAAGGCCTAAAAGTGCATTTATGATGGACATATACGTATACATATACATATATATACACACACACATACACACACACACACACACACACACACACACACACACACACACACACACACACACACACACACACACACAGAGCTGAGAGGTATGAGCTACGAGGAGAGACTACGGGAATTAAACCTCACTTCGCTGGAAGACAGAAGAGTTAGGGGGGACATGATCACCACATTCAAGATTCTGAAGGGGATTGATAGGGTAGATAAAGACAGTCTATTTAACACAAGGGGAACACGCACAAGGGGACACAGGTGGAAACTGAGTGCCCAAATGAGCCACAGAGATATTAGAAAGAACTTTTTTAGTGTCAGAGTGGTTGACAAATGGAATGCATTAGGGGGTGATGTGGTGGAGGCTGACTCCATACACAGTTTCAAGTGTAGATATGACAGAGCCCGATAGGCTCAGGAATCTGTACACCTGTTGATTGACGGTTGAGAGGCGGGACCAAAGAGCCAGAGCTCAACCCCCGCAAACACAACTAGGTGAGTACAACTAGGTGAGTACACACACACACACACACACACACACACACACACACACACACACACACACACACACACACACACACACACACACACACACACACACACACATATATATATATATATATATATATATATATATATATATATATATATATATATATAGTATAAACATATTGATTAGTATCTTTCGTCTTAATTACCATATAACATCTTCATTAGCATTCAAGATCTTGATTTTTATATATAGTCTTGATTATATATAACTTCTTGACTATTATATAACGAGATATATACCACCTTGTTTATTAAACAACGTAGTGATTACCATAGAAGGTCTCGATTACATGTAACGTCTTCGTTATTATATATAACGCCTTGATGGTTAAACACCATCTTGAATACCACTTGTAAACAATGTGAATTACACAAAGATAAATCTTTATCCTTAGTGATGAACTTGAGAAGCGGTTGTAAGAGCCAGAGTAGGCGTAGGGGGAGTTATGCTGTCTGCACTCTCCACACGGCATAAACTAATGCTCTTTCTTAACTCTCAGGAAACTCTATTTGCTCAGCTCCACGTCTTCAGTTAGACAAGCAACCTCTATTAGATCTAATGGCCTGTTGCTGTTGGGTATTTTTGTTGGGATCATTTCTATAGTATGACTGCCGAGTTCCTTGTCCGAAACTCGGGAAGGAATCACACTGCGTGTTCAGACTCTGAACGACTACAGTGCTTAGACAGGCAGTTGAAAATGGGACACACTAGTGAACATTGTGCACCTATATCCGCCACCAAGATAATGTTATTAAAACAAGACTAAAACCAGTGCGCTAAAACAGAAGCGGAAAAGAAACGGGAGAAAAGGAGGAAACCCCACCTCCATTTAAAACTCTGACCTTAACATCACAGTAACAAGGTTATCGCGAATAACCGAACTCAATTACGGGCTCACTCTAGCCCGTGCTACATGGACATTTCGTTCTGAATAGCTAAATCTAACACAACAACAACAGTTGAATACTCACACATGGTGTAGCCGAGGACCCACATTTCCGGGGGAGAGTGAAGTTCGACGAGGACTGGTGGGAGGCAGATGAGAAGCACAAGAAGATCAGCCACACTCAAGTTGAGGAGAAAATAGTTGGTAGAGTTCCTCATGTCTCGATCCTTGAGGATGACAACGGGCACTAAGGTGTTACCCACCACGCCCACTAAGAACACCACACAGCACAACACTGTCGACACCACCCGGATGTACTCGGGGAACACCGGAACGGCTGACCCAACCCCTGTTTCGTTCGTGTGCTGCGACTCCCCATTGCCGAAGTCGCTATCGTTGCTGTACAGGATATCCGTCATGTTTGCCGCCCGCGTCGCCATGAAGTTCGGGTAGGACGCTGGCGACTTCGAGAAGGGGTATTGGAATGGATTCTGAGAGGTGACGTCCATTGCGGGCAGTGTTGCGGCACCTTGTGACATCAGGACGGAATCCTCTGGCCGGTGGTAGCCAGGGAAGGCCTCCTGGTAGTCGTCCAGATCTGTCATAGCCATCTTCTTCAAGACTGGTCCACTTGGCTCGCCTCTGTCACTCGTGTCTCGGAATTCCGCGACTTTCCGAGGTATTATTTAGTCCTATACGACACTAACTTCGTAAGCGCCATGATGGGATGATTTCAGTAATCCCCACAGCGAGTAATATCACACCTCCTCCGGATTTAGTGCCACATCGTCCGTCACTGCTCGTGGATTGAGTTCCTGGAAGCTTAATGGTGATGTTCGTTAAACCGTCGTTATCCTTCAGTTGACCCGTCAACACCAAGCCCGTCACTCTGCATACCACAATAGACAACACTTCCACCACCACGTCCACTGACCTCCGATGATCGCTCGAAGGTCTGGTACGCGTCCTGAACACTTTTGGCCAATTAGTGAGAGTTTGTGCTCTAGCTAATCAGGGACCGTGGGTACACTAGGCACTCAGTGAGCGTCTGTGTACATGACAATCAAGGAGCGACCGTGCTCTAGCCTATCAGGGAACGGCTATACCCAGACCAGCAATTTGAGAATGAAAGCTGCCTGAAAATAGTTTTCTATACAAGCTGCCTGAAAATAGTTTTCTGTCCAGTTCTTTGTTTCCGTCTTGTCAACTCGCCCGACCTGAAAATAGAAAATATTATACATCAATACTAAAGACATTTGGTTTGGTTTTAAGGTGTCTATAATACACTCTCTCTCTCTCTCTCTCTCTCTCTCTCTCTCTCTCTCTCTCTCTCTCTCTCTCTCTCTCTCTCTCTCTCTCTCTCTCTCTCTCTCTCTCTCTCTCTCTCTCTCTCTCTCTCTCTCTCTCTCTCTCTCTCTCTCTCTCTCTCTCTCTCTCTCTCTCTCTCTCTCTCTCTTTCTCTCTTTCTCTCTTTCTCTCTCTCTCGCTCTCTCTCTCTCTCTCTCTCTCGCTCTCTCTCTCTCTCTCTCTCTCTCTCTCTCTCTCTCTCTCTCTCTCTCTCTCTCTCTCTCTCTCTCTCTCTCTCTCTCTCTCTCTCTCTCTCTCTCTCTCGCTCTCTCTCTCTCTCTCTCTCTCGCTCTCTCTCGCTCTCTTTCGCTCTCTCTCTCTCTCTCTCTCTCTCTCTCTCTCTCTCTCTCTCTCTCTCTCTCTCTCTCTCTCTCTCTCTCTCTCTCTCTCTCTCTCTCTCTCTCTCTCACATAAGTTACTAACAGAAAACGGGTCAGAATTACAAAGAACAAAACGTTTCCAGGTCAGTTTCTGCTGTAACCTTCAGTCACTCGATCCTCACCTCAGGGCACGGGTCATCCACGGACTCACACTTGCTCCCCACAGTGTGTTCCTCACCCTTTACAGAGTGCAGGGAAGGAGAACTACACACTTGACCTGTCACTCTTAAGTTAGGGTGGGGGGAGGAGAAGAGGTTTCACACTTGGCTTGACCTATTTCACTCTTGTTGGGAGGAGTAGAGGGGGGGGGGGGTTACACATTTGACCTTTTTTTTTATCTCCGTTGCGTTAGGGGAATGAGATTCACATTTTAACATTTAACATGATCTGTCACGCTTCGAAAAGGGGGGAAGGTGGGAGTTACACGTGTTATCCTGAAATGTTATCACTGTAAAATGAAATATTTCCGATATATAATGACTTTTTGATATATATATTGACACAGCGACGGAATATAATGCAGCAATTCCCAGCAAAGAAGAACCTGCGAGAGAAACACTTGAGAATTTCTTTTGATGCCCGTGAGTCAAACTTGGGGGAGGGAGGGAGAGGGAAGGGGGTGAAGAAGGGGGAGGGAGGGAGAGAGAGAGAGGGAGAGGGAAGGGGGTGAAGAAGGGGGAGGGAGGGAGAGAGGGAGTATTGGGGTTAAATGGCAGTCAAGAGAGGAGAGGAACAAATTGATAATATGCGTGGGAAATGTTGGACTTAAGACCATGAATTTATATATTTCTTTCGGAAACTTGTCTCAGGCTTCTGGGAAAGATAAATAGATAGAGAGAGAGAATGAGAGAGAGAATGAGAGAGAGAAAGAGAGAGAGAATGAGAGAGAGAATGAGAGAGAGAAAGAGAGAGAGAATGAGAGAGAGAAAGAGAGAGAGAATGAGAGAGAGAATGAGAGAGAGAAAGAGAGAGAGAATGAGAGAGAGAATGAGAGAGAGAAAGAGAGAGAGAATGAGAGAGAGAAAGAGAGAGAGAATGAGAGAGAGAATGAGAGAGAGAAAGAGAGAGAGAGGTAGCTGGAAGGGAAGAGCCTGGTGCGATAGTTTTTAATTTGTGTTATTCCTTTAAGCTTATAAAAGTTTGCTTGTTGACTGTAGGAAAGATGTCAATCTCAGCTCCTACAACCCCTCCCTACTTCAACCCCCTACTATCTCAACCCCCTCCCCACCAACCCCCTCCCCATCAACTCCCCTCATCCTCATCTCCTGCAGAATGACCCCATCAGTAGATGAAACTATAGATTCAAACTAACAGACACAAACATCAAGAAGACAGAGAGGGGTGCCATTCTGGCCGTCTCAGATAGCTTATCAGGACCGGAGTGCCACACCAACCCGAACTGCATGAATGTGTGGGGGAAAATATATATGAAGTTGGCGCGAAGCACTGTGCTAACACCTTCAGGTCTTCAAGAGAAAAGGCGCTTAAGTTCGAAACCCAAAGGAAAGGGTAAAGATATATGCCAATATATTTCGGAAGCCACATATACACCAAGAGGTATACTCCACTTCTCGGTATATATTCACTGAGGTTTTTACATTAATCCTCGACAGTATTCGGCACAAAAATAATCTTTCTAGTAAGGTATTGTATTGGTCTTAACAACCCCCCTAGAGATGGACAGCCTTTAAGCCCAATTTCAAAACTAACTGGTGGGTAAGCTATTGTGTTTGGCCTTAATAGCTCTCCTGAGGTAGATAGGTCTTAAGCTCAACACCAAACTAAACGAAGCCTAAGCTGTCTGGACGCGCTTCCCACATGCCAGATGAAAACAGGCTATACAGAAGGCGCTCTTCTGACATGTACATTGTGACAGAAAGCTGGGATAAGCCCCTGGAGGGCGCAGTGGGCGCCAACACCGCTGCAAACCTGGAAATTTAAGAGAAATGGCACAAGAACCTGGGATAGTCCGACAAATAGGCAGTCACAAATAGGTAGTCAGAAGCAGGCAGTCCCAAACAGGTCCCAAAGGTGACGAAAAGGTAGTTACATTGTTTAAGATTCGCTACCTGGAACCAAAAGTTCCAAGTAGCACGGGCTATGGTGAGCCCGTAGCTTTCGTTAGGTAGTTACAGATGGACATGAGAGATAACTACACATCTCCAGATGCCCAGAAGACCCTCGAACGCCATCACCAACACGAAGCTCTACAAGATCTTAGGAGAAAGGGCCAACCCAAGACGGCAATTCAGTACTTGGAGGGAGGGACACGGAGATAAGGAGTGCCCAAACGGTGCCCAACCACTGGGACCGTCGGGGATCGAGCGCCAACCTCTACTCTTTTTCTAGAATTTAGTCTTTTCAGTTGACAATAACGAGGGATTGGGAACGAAACCCTTATAGCCGGGTATAAGGGAGCCGAGCGGCCGAGCGGACAGCACGCGGGACTTGTGATCCTGTGGTCCTGGGTTCGATCCCAGACGCCGGCGAGAAACAATGGGCAGAGTTTCTTTCACCCTATGTCCCTGTTACCTAGCAGTAAAATAGGTACCTGGGTGTTAGTCAGCTGTCACGGGCTGCTTCCTGGGGGTGGAGGCCTGGTCGAGGACCGGGCCGCGGGGACACTAAAAGCCCCGAAATCATCTCAAGATAACCTCAAGATAGTCCCAGCTGAACCACAGGGATATGTGTGTGGCAGACTTATGGAACAAATTACCGGTTAACCTGATAAACAAGGAATCACTGGATTGTTTCAAGTGCAGGATAGACATGAATGAGCGGTCACGCATGGACAGTAGGCCTTCTCTAGTTTTATTTATTCGTACACCGAATAAAAAGCAGTGATTAAAACAGCAGATTATTGATAAATGGAGGTCCAGGAGCTGAGACTCGTCATTGTGAGTACATCTGGGTGAGTACAACTGGGTGATTACAACTGGGTAGTTATAACTGGGTAATTACAACTGGGTGATTACAACTGGGTAGTTATAACTGGGTAATTACAACTGGGTGATTACATCTGGGTGATTACAACTGTGTGATTACAACTGGGTGATTACAACTGGGTGAGTACATCTGGGTGATTACAACTGTGTGATTACAACTGGGTCATTACAACTGGGTCATTACAACTGAGTGATTACAACTGGGTAATTACAACTGGGTGATTACATCTGGGTGATTACAACTGTGTGATTACAACTGGGTGATTACAACTGGGTGAGTACATCTGGGTGATTACAACTGGGTGATTACAACTGGGTGATTACAACTGGGTGAGTACATCTGGGTGATTACAACTGGGTGATTACAACTGGGTGATTACAACTGGGTGAGTACAACTGGGTGATTACAACTGGGTGATTACAACTGGGTGATTACAACTGGGTGAGTACAACTGAATGAGTACAACTGAGTGAGTACAACTGGGTGAGTACATCTGGGTGAGTACAACTGGGTGAGTACAACTGGGTGAGTACAACTGGGTGAGTACAACTGGGTGATTACAACTGGGTGATTACAACTGGGTGAGTACAACTGGGTGATTACAACTTTGTGATTATAACTGGGTGAGTACAACTGGGTGATTATAACTGGGTGATTACAACTGGGTGATTATAACTGGGTTATTACTACTGGGTGATTATAACTGGGTGATTACAACTGGGTGATTACAACTGGGTGATTACAACTGGGTGATTATAACTGGGTGATTACAACTGGGTGATTATAACTGGGTTATCTTGAGGTTATCTTGAGATGATTTCGGGGCTTTAGTGTCCCCGCGGCCCGGTCCTAGACCAGGCCTCCACCCCCAGGAAGCAGCCCGTGACAGCTGACTTAACTCCCAGGTACCTATTTACTGCTAGGTAACAGGGGCATTCAGGGTGAAAGAAACTTTGCCCATTTGTTTCTGCCTCGTGCGGGAATCGAACCCGCGCCACAGAATTACGAGTCCTGCGCGCTATCCACCAGGCTACGAGGCCCCCTAGTGATAGCGAGGGTGATTACAACTGGGTGATTATAACTGGGTGATTACAACTGGGTGAGTCAGAGTCATCAAGATTTCACGTTTTTCATCTGACATGACAATTGTGCTCCGAGAGAGCAATTAATTTTTTGTATACTAAACGCAAACAATTATCTGCTGAGCCATTTGTATATTTACTTGTGTGCGCGTGAGCTGAATTTTTTGTGCTGGCGCGCGCTTGCGCACTCGCCTGCTTGTATTCACCTAATAGTATCTACGATATCGTGCTTGAGTTCCAATGGACTGAACGGGCAATCGGTCGTCGTCTTGTAACACGGTAAAAATGTTTGGTTTAGTTGTATTTAATACATACATAGAGTCACTACAATCAACCACAGGTGATTGTAGTGCTTTTACAATGCTAATCTAACCTACATACATAAATACACAGATTTACGTCTGTCCTAAATAAACAGAGTTTGGGATGTCTTTTTACATATCATTAATGTGCGTTTACAAATGTGAAATGCAATTCTGACCAGCTTTCACATATCCTGTATACAAATGCACACTTTATACATATATATATACACATATACCTACACATATCCACATATATATACATACACCTATGTCTCTCCTACTTTGACTTCTTGTGTGTATATGTGTGGATGGGGAAGAGGGGGGGGGGGAGGTTGATATTAAGACTTACTGGAAAGTTTATACAAAAGAGAATTTTTATTTCGGCTTTTAATTTAATTTGTTGCCTTTTATTTTATATTGCAATAGCGAGCAATTGTGTAACTGAATTTACACGTGTACTGAAAACACACACACACACACACACACACACACACACACACACACACACACACACACACACACACACACACACACACACACACACACACACACACACACACACACACGACACACACACACGCACACACACGACACATACACACACGACACATAACTTTTACATAACATCCATATAGAAAAAAAAATCATAACAGTTTTATTTGTGAGGGCCTGAAAAATACGGGGTACCTAACTGGTATCCAACTGAGATGCAATCCATAATATATGATTAATATTATATGATACCTGGTTGATGGGGTTCTGGGAGTTCTTCTACTCCCCAAGCCCGGCCCGAGGCCAGGCTCGACTTGTGAGAGTTTGGTCCACCAGGCTGTTGCTTGGAGCGGCCCGCAGGCCCACCACAGCCCGGTTGGTCCGACACTTCTTGGAGGGAACAATCTAGTTTCCTCTTGAAGATGTCCACGGTTGTTCCAGCATGGTTGATTACTTGGTATTTGACATTAATGAAGATCCGGATGACAATCATCCAAATGGATACCATTATGGTATCCGGTTGGATGATTGCAACCGGATACCATACTGGTCATCAACGGAGCATTTATTTATCCATCCATCAATCTATAATGAGTGACCTTTGACCCAGAATGTCCTTGAACCTCAAATTGATTCTATGCGGAAAAAGGTGTTAAACTCTGTTCAATTACGCAAAAGTTCGGTTATCTTTTTCCGGAAAATTGGGAAGCCGGTAAAGCGGTCTCGATCTCATTACCGGAGAGATGGACGGCTTTGGGGCCGTATACCCGGTCGTTACGGCCTAATGACCCTCAACTGGCAGTTAGTTATGGCTGAAACGTGACTGTCGCAACTTTAGTAATTGGGTGATTCATTGAATATGTGATTGATTGGTTGATTACTAACTGGGTGACTGTGATTAGGTTTACAGGTGAAACTCAGTCATTCACTCACTCACTCACTCATTCATTCACTCACTCACTCACTCACTCACTCACTCACTCACTCACTCACTCACTCACTCACTCACTCACTCACTCACTCACTCACTCACTCACCTATAATAATAATAATTATTATATTAAGTATAATAATAGTAATACTATTTCATATTTTATAAAACTTAAAATGCATATTTGACAGATTTCTAGCCAATTTGGAGGTTGTGCATGCGGTCACCCATCCAGTCTCTTACCATACTGAACAATACTTAACTCCACTGACCGAGTAGCACACTTACCAGTCACTGTGATATTTCTCAAACACATCGAACACAAAGCCAAACACCCAAACCTTACATCATATAAAAAACACCAAAAATTCATAATATGCTCAACAGGTTTGTCCTGAAACCATAAATAGAAAAGCCTCTGAATATTAAAAGATCTAGGACGACCCTGAAGCCCTTTTCACCCTCATGCTCCTGTTCACCTACCAGTAAATAGGTACCTGGGAGTTAGGCAGCTGCTACGGACTGCTTCTTGGTGTGTATGAGTGGGGAAAAAAAAATCAGTTGATTGACAGTTGGGAGGCGGGCCCATAGAGCCAGAGGCCAGATTCACGAAAGAACATACGCAAACACTTACGAACGTGTACATCTTTCCTCAATCTTTGACGGCTTTGGTTACATTTATTAAACAGTTTACAAGCATGAAAACTTCCCATTCCTCTGTTGTTTTTGTTATAAACAGCCTCCTGGTGCTTCGGAGCTCATTAACTGTTTAATAATTGTAAACAAAACCGCCAAAGATTGAGGAAAGATGTACAGGTTCGTAAGTGTTTGCTTAAGTGCTTTCGTGAATCTGGCCCCAGAGCTCAACCCCCGCAAGCACAACTAGGGGAGTACAGATAATGGGAGCTTCAACCCTCACCCCAACTACACGTACAGATCAATGAACCTGCAACCCCTCGTCCCAACTAACCACACACAGACAAAGGACTCTTCCCACATCCCATGAAGGGACAACGAGCACCCAAACAACTGGAAAACTTTGGCAATTTGGACTGTGAAAGCGATTGTTTATACTCTCGAAGGATTTACTTGGCAATCTCTGATGGCTTAATCACCTCTATCCGGTAATTGGCCTGTTGGTTAAACGCGAGAATCTCCTCGTCAACTGAAGGAAGCGAGAGTGTAGGTCTTCTTTCTTCTCTTGCTCCCTCTTACCCTTGTTTCCTGCCTCTCTCCCTCTCCCTTAATCCCTGCCTCTCTCTCCCTCACTCTTGCGGCAAGTCTCTGGATGAGCGATAGACTAATGCATCAGACCCTTTGATGTTGATGCGTTCTCGGGGCTTCGAACCCTGTGAAGCACCGTTACCTAGTCTTAGATGGCAGGCACCCCTCAGGCGCGTGTCTGCCTCCAGTATATATCTATAACAATGTCTGATCGAAACTGGAGACCAGACGCTGAGTGCTACCGTAACCAAACTTTGCAGGGTGACTGGTCTTTGTTTAGGGATGGTCATGGGAGGGTCTGGGTCCAACTTTCAAGCAAGGGGTATGCCCCCCCCCCTTTGCACGAAATGGCAATTGACAATCATTTCTAAGCTTGCTAAATACCTGACTCCATCTTCACTATGATTCATCATGCATATTATTTTCGGCATGATTGAATACTAGTTTGTCATGTGTAGTTTATTGATGAAGACTATCTGTTGAAGATAGTTACAGTGATGAAGGGAAGGTGGTAGAGAGTAGAGGCGATGAAGGGTAGGAAAGGCGGCGATAGATAGGGAAGGTGGTGAAGGGTACAGTAGGTGTTGGAGAAGGAGGGGAGTGATGATAATGGTTGTTAACGGGGGTATCCGGGGGCGCCCGAGTAGTGAAAACCAACTGGGGCACTAAGGTGATTCGAACCCGCGTTCAGGGTACTCCAGCCACGCACCTTAACCCCTCCCCCCCCCCTGTACCTCGACATGATATAAGTTATCCAACCTGGGATTCCACAGCCTAACAAGTTACAACCCCGCTCCAGTGCCAGGTAAGTCCACTACGGGCTCACCATAGCCCGTGCTATTTGCACCGCTCCTGTGCCAGGTAAGTCCACTACGGGCTCACCATAGCCCGTGCTACTTGGAACTTTTTGTTCCCAGTAGCTGAATCTTAAACAACAACAACAACAACGATTCCACCGCACACACAAGAAATCAGGAGACTTCTACTGAAGCCTGTTCAAGTTTTAGATATAATCCCCCAATATAACTTTGGACTGACTTCAGTAGGAGACTCAAGACTTCTTGTGAAGACCGTGGCATCCCAGGTTGTACATCTTATACCGTATCGTGGTACAGGGGGTAAGGGACGCGACTCGAACCCTGATCGCAGGTTCGAATCGCCTCGGTGCTCCAGTTGATTTACTCAAAATAATAATAATAAAATAAACAGTCAATTACAAAATGAAAATGTAGCAAGAAAATATTTTCAGCAAAGCACGATAGGGAAAGACTGTAATTCGCTTCCATTGTGCCAGTTACAATGGCCAGGATGCTCAGAGCATTACTAAAACAGCAGGAGAGAGAAAAATATAAAATCCATTTGTTTTGGCTAGTTCTGATCCCCCATTACATTGGTACGAACCCTGGAAACTATGATGAAAGATCGTTTACAGTAACATTTACAGTGTTACCTGTGGTGATAGATCACATACAGTAACATTTACAGTGTTACTTGTGGTGATAGATCACATACAGCAACATTTACAGTGTTACATGTGGTGATAGATCACATACAGTAACATTTACAGAGTTACCTGTGGTGATAGATCACATACAGCAACATTTACAGTGTTACCTGTGGTGATAGATCACATACAGTAACATTTACAGAGTTACCTGTGGTGATAGATCACATACAGCAACATTTACAGTGTTACCTGTGGTGATAGATCACATACAGTAACATTTACAGAGTTACCTGTGGTGATAGATCACATACAGTAACATTTACAGAGTTACCTGTGGTGATAGATCACATACAGCAACATTTACAGTGTTACCTGTGGTGATAGATCACATACAGCAACATTTACAGAGTTACCTGTGGTGATAGATCACATACAGCAACATTTACAGAGTTACCTGTGGTGATAGATCACATACAGTAACATTTACAGTGTTACCTGTGGTGATAGATCACATACAGTAACATTTACAGAGTTACCTGTGGTGATAGATCACATACAGCAACATTTACAGAGTTACCTGTGGTGATAGATCACATACAGCAACATTTACAGAGTTACCTGTGGTGATAGATCACATACAGTAACATTTACAGAGTTACCTGTGGTGATAGATCACATACAGCAACATTTACAGAGTTACCTGTGGTGATAGATCACATACAGCAACATTTACAGAGTTACCTGTGGTGATAGATCACATACAGCAACATTTACAGAGTTACCTGTGGTGATAGATCACATACAGTAACATTTACAGAGTTACCTGTGGTGATAGATCACATACAGCAACATTTACAGAGTTACCTGTGGTGATAGATCACATACAGCAACATTTACTAGATTTTCCTGAGAGCATTTTTATAAATTTCATTATCTAAAACATCTTTTAAAAGTTAAAGCCCAAGACAGATGCGTTTTGAGTTTGGAAAACTGGGAGTGGATTCACCACCCATTTGCGTGCCCACATGCAAAACATGTCCATCTTTCCTTGGTCAGGGGCGACTTAAGTCTGTATTAAACAGTTTACGACTTCGGAAGCACTGCGAGGTGGTTCTGGGGAGAGTGTTAGAAACAACCCCCTTCCACTTCGGAGCTCGTAAACTCTTAACGAAGGCGAACTGAACTGCCATAGTTGAGGAAAGATGCACAGGTTTCGTAAAGGAACATATATATAAAAATATGGTATAATAAAAGGAGTGCCACAGGCGGTAGTCTCGGTGCCAATATTGTTTGCGGCGCACATAAATAATAGGACAAATATGGGTTGTGTTGCACAAGATCAACATTTGCAGATGACGCTAAATTTGAAATCAATGTTGTAACCCTCAACAGAGCAACACAGAATGCAAGACGACACCAACAAACTTTCTTTGGTGGATGACAAATTTGATGGTGATAATGCATATAATTATATTAATCATGTATTATATTGTTAGTTCGGTTTTCTCGTAAATGATGTACCTAAATTTTTTTTGAGGTAATAATCAGGGGTAAGCGCCAAGCCATTACCATATAGCACTTGGAAGGGGTCAGGATAAGGATTTGGGATGTGACGGGGGGAAAGGAATGGTGCCCAACCACTTGTGGACGGTCGGGGATTGAACTCCGACATGCACGAAGCGAGACTACCGTCCAGCCCAAATGATTGGAACTAACTCGATTAAAAAATGTTCAACTATTTACTAATAAACAAAATTGTTTTGATTTTATTTAAAAGCAAAGTTAAACATACTGAGAACAACAAAGTCCATTTAATGTCTAAACAACATTGCGTTACCGAAAGAAACACACCAGGAGACCTGGGAGGGACAGTAACAAGTGATCTACGGGCTGTGAAACAATGTACTAACAACAGTTAAAATGGGTCAAATTATTTTACCGATGAAAACATATAATTTATTTTAATTTAATTGTAACCACATTTGAAACAGCTTCTCAAGTGATATGATTCAAAGTATCACTGTAAATGAAAAAAAAATACTTGACACGGTTCAAAATGTAGTTTATGTGTCTGGGGAGTCCATGGGTGCAGGTTCGAATCCCTTCTATTTTCCTATACACGAATATTTCTTTTCGAATCCAGTTCGAAAAGGATTCCAGTTCCAAAAACAGACCGAGCACAGATCAATCACATACTAGACACAGACCAGGTATTAATCACACACAGAAACTCGTAAAACACAGAGTGGACACAGACCAAACAAAAATAATACACAGAAAGAACACAGCCTATACGGAAACCAGAGAAAACAGTTTAAATTTAGACCGGACACAGATACACCAGCTAGTTACAGACCGTACACAGACCGTACATAGGCCGTACACAAACCACACACAGACCAGACAGACCAAACACAGATTGTACACAGACCATAAACAGACCAAGCACAAACCGCACACACACTCAGACAAAGACTGTACGCATACCATACACAGACCAGACAGACCACAGACCATACACAGATCATACACAGACCCTACAAAGACCGGACACAGATTAGGGCCACACAAAAGACACAGCAGATCATAAAACATGTAAGTCATACGAGACCATTATTTAAAATCTCAGCAGAAAAAATCTTCACTGATATTTTCAGATATAGTTAACATGCTGCATCAAAGGGACCACATTGTAAAAAATTAATAACTGCTATCCACCTGTGGTCGTTCCGGGCTAATTAGCTTTAAACGGTAATTAATGGGTTCACACACGCGTGCAATCAGCTGGGAAGAGGAGGAGGGAGAGGGGACTAGCGAAGCTGGTAACAGGAGGAACTATTGAGGCTGATTGAACACAGGAACACCTTTGAAAGACACTTGAACACCTTTGAAAGACACTTGAACACCGTTGAACCCCTTTTAACTCAAAGTTTCAAGACCAAAATGCTGAATCTCGATGTTAATTACATTGCCTTCTGTGTATCCTATTTTGTTTTAATATTGGGACTACGTTTGACCTTTTTCTCACTTCTGGGAGACTTCCTATCTCAAGCATTTTATTACAAATGTTAGATAACGAGTGACGAAGTACCTCTACAACCTCCTTCAGCAGCCATGGTGAGATTAAGTCTGGTCCCAATGATTTAGTCGCATCTAGTTCCTTTCCATTGGAGACTTTCAGCGCCGTGGAGAGGGGGGGACCTGCTGCCTGGGTAACAGCTTCTCCCCCGAATCAACCTACCCTGGCTTTGCGCCCTGGTGAGGTCACTCCAGACCAGGCCGACGTCAAAGCGCGACTCCATAGTCTCCTGAGACTGATGGATGCCTACTATAGTTCCTCCAAGTGTTTTTTAATGACTTATATGACACTTTAATGACACTGCCATCAATTGTTTCTTCTGGTCTTGAATCCTATAACAATGGTCTCCATGCTGGTTCTATTGTAACAACCTTCTGAAATCTTTTATTGAGTTCCTCAAATACCTCGGTATTGTTTTCTGTGAGATTTCACGTTTCCTCAATCTGTACGCATTTTCTCGCTGATGTTTTGTTCATCTTACATGGCTGTAGAACAGGTTTGGTTGGTCCTTAGATTTTGCCACAGTGTCGTTTTAAATTTGCCTCTCAGCTTCTCTCCTGACTCGGGTGTATTCATTTCTGATTCTCCTTAGTGCTTCTGATTGTCCTTAATTCCGAGTTCTCTGTATGCTTTCCTGGCCTATTTTTTGTATGTCATTGCCATTACATTTGTAAATGTATGTCATTGGCCATTGATCCAAGGGCTTTAGATGACCAAACCACACATCAGGAACGGAGAAACAACGACGTTTCGGTCCGTCCTGGACCATTATCAGTCACAATGATAATGGTCCATGACGGACCATTATCCGCCAGGAGCGTAGTCCTGGACCAGTTGCTACTGGTCCAGGAGCCAGATTCACGAAGCAGTTACTCAAGCGCTTACGAACCTGTTCATCCTTCCTCAATCTTTGGCGGCTTTGTTTACAATTATTAAACAGTTAATGAGCTCCGAAGCACCAGGAGGCTGTTTATAACAACAACAACAGTTGATTGGGACGTTTTCGTGCTTGTAAACTGTTTAATAAATGTAACCAAAATCGTCAAAGGCCGAGGAAAGATGTACACGTTCGTAAGTGCTTGCGTAACTGCTTCGTGAATCTGACCCCAGGACGGATCGAAACATCATCGTTTCTCTATCTTGTGATGTGTGGTCATCATTTATGTGTTTACTTCCTACGTTCCCCTCCTTCACTGGTGTGAAGTGCTTTGCTGCCACGGCAAATGTCCCAGTAATGAATTCCATCATTATTCATTACCCTGCTAGGTGAACAGGCGCATCAGGGTGAAAAAAAACTCTGCCTATTTGTTACCGCCTCGGCAGGGAATCGAAGCCGGGTTCTTAGGACAACGACCCCCGAGCGCTGTCCACTCAGCCGGGAGGCCCCCCCCCTGTGTGTGTGTGTGTGTGTGTGTGTGTGTGTGTGTGTGTGTGTGTGTGTGTGTGTGTGAGTGTGTGTGTGTGTGTGTGTGTGTGTGTGAGTGTGTGTGTGTGCACGTGTGTGCGTGCGTGCGTGCGTGCGTTCACGCATATTCTGTAACAATACGGAAACATCTCTCTCTCCCTCAATCATTATTCCTTACATCTCTTCTCCTCACTTATTTCTCCTCACAATTCCCATCTCCTTACCCACTCAATCTCCCTCCCATCTTCCTGTCAGATTCCTCCTCCATTACCTGCTTTCGTTCTATATCTCATCTCCATGCTTCTGGATATTGCAGACTAAAGATTCCCCTTTTTCAGTGATCACGAGAGACGGGTGTCTGTCTTCCTGTCTGTATCTGGCTCTCAGTCAATCTGCCTAACTGTCTATCTTACTCTCTGTCTCTGTCTGTCTGCCTGCTCGCCTGCCTGCATGTCTGGCCCTGTAATATTATGCACGTCGCTGTCTTACCCTTTGACGGCGTGTACATTCCTTCACGTCTCTTATTGTGGGTGACTGTCATGTTCTCGGCGAGGAAGAGAAAGAGAGAGACACAGAGACAGAGACACAGAGACAGAGACACAGAGACAGAGACAGAGACACAGAGACAGAGACACAGAGACAGAGACACAGAGACACAGAAACAGAGACACAGAGACAGACACACAGAGACAGACACACAGAGACAGACACACAGAAACAGAGACACAGAAACAGAGACACAGAGACAGACACACAGAAACAGAGACACAGAAACAGAGACACAGAGACAGAGACAGAGAGACAGAGAGACAGAGAGAGAGAGAGAGAGAGAGAGAGAGAGAGAGAGAGAGAGAGAGAGAGAGAGAGAGAGAGAGAGAGAGAGACAGAGAGAGAGAGAGAGAAAGAAAGAGAGAGAGAGAGAGGGGGGGGAGAAGGAGGGAGAGAGAGAGAGGGGGGGGGAGAAGGAAGGAGAGAAAATCTTATAGAATACATAAAACTCTGAACATGAAAGTCACTGCCTCGGAATGTGTGTGTGTGTGTGTGTGTGAGAGAGAGAGAGAGAGAGAGAGAGAGAGAGATCTTCGTGCCAAGTGCCCCAAAGAGCATTGGGTACTGGGGTAAACGTGCACAAGCATTCCTGAAGCGGTTGGGAGAAAAACCCATTAGGGAAACCAGAGATCTAAGAGCATCCAGTTTCCTTGTACATGGCCTGGGTGATGCGGTGCGAACTGGAAACTTCTCCTGCATCCTGGACCAATTTTGTTATGCAGGCGATGAGTCACAATAACGTGGCTAAAGTATGTTGACCAGATCACACACACTAGAAGGTGAAGGGATGACGACGTTTCGGTCCGTCCTGGACCGAATTTCTTCCTCTGTATATCCTCAATCGACTTGAGAATGGTCCAGGACGGACCGAAACGTCGTAGTCCCCTCAAAATTTTGTTATGTATAACAGACTTTACAGATATCTTTAAAGATAAGTAACATACAAAAAAAACCATACAAGAAACAATATATTTCGGAAAAGACAGAGTAGATGGCCAGTTGGTAAAAGTTATCATGACTTTGTGTAGGTCAGAGGGGAATTGTCTCTCTGGATGCCTCAATAACCTCCAGTTTGTCACTGGAAATAATGCATCAACCTGAATAAGTCAGCTGGAAAGTGACATCAACTGGCAGAAGTGAGCTTAATGGACACATGAGTTGGAAGTAACTATTAGCTTTAAGAAGTCAGGTGGAAGGAGAAGTCAGGTGGAAAGAAAAGTCAGGTGGAATAGAGATCACCTGTAAAAGCAAGGTAATAAAGGTAAGGAGTGTGTGTGTGTATTACACCCTCTTAGACTCCTCGTAATTAAGTTCTTAACCTGCTCCACTGAAAGATGAGGAAGTCAGAGGAAGAAATTCCTGGCAGCCATCTCCAATTAGACTCTGAGTGATGGTGATTGATGATGTTGAGCAGTTGTACCCGAGGGCTCAGGAGACTTATAGACACACACACACACACATTCACACACACACACACACACACACACACACACACACACACACACACACACACACACACACACACACACACACACACACACACACACACACACACACACATTCCGGTGAAGACTATCACCCAGCTGTGAAGCTCGACCCACAATCATGTAAGATGGTAGATCGAAGAATGTTCCAAAGGCCTAAATATAAGATAAAGATAGACGCCTAAGATTCTTATGAAAATATGCAGGAAAAAGATTTAATGTTGACAATTAATAATATAATTAGAAAGCATGGTTGGCAGCTAGAGCTGAACCACAGAGATGTGAGGAAGTGACTTTCAGCTTCAATATATATATATACATTAGAGCTGGAGTTATTGCATTAGACGACCGAAGGTTAAAAAGGGAATATGGGACCTAGAGACCCTATAAACAATGACCTACGAGAACCTGTCAGAATAACTATTACGATGAAGGCGATGAGTCACAATAACGTGGCTGAAGTATGTTGGTCTCTCCATGATCATTCTCAATCGACTTGAGAATGGTCCAGGACGGACCGAAACGTCGTCGTCCCTTCAATTTCTAGTGTGTGGTCTGGTCAACTATTACAATTACTCACACCTCATCACCGGAGGCAGATACATATGTATAATGCCGTCTATATCATACGCAAAGTCTGTGAATACCAGAACAGCCTTCAGAAAACAATGACGCTGTGTACTACATACGTGCGACAAGGGTTAGAACATGCAGCGCTTACATGAAGTTTGATCTAAAGCAACAGAAGCAACGATTAAAACATAAGTACAGACACTCTTTACGAAACAAATGAGAGGAGTGAGCAATGAGGATAGACCACACGAGCTAAATCGCAAGTCGTTTGATAAAAAGCAGAATGGGCATAATTTAAACAAACAAAATATTTTGAGGTATCGATGAGGACTGTGCAATGTGCCCCTCAGTCCACAGAACGAGAGGACAGAGTACGGAAGCTAGAAGACCAGATGAGCAACAGAGATCCAAGAAATCACGTTTCCTAATGAACAAATCCACAAAACCCGTGACGAGGATTCGAACCTACGTCCGAGAGGTTCGAATCACGTTTCCTAGTTCATCAGAACTAAACACACGTAATGAACCAGGAGACTGTCGTTCGTAGAGTCACTGTATTAGCCAGCTTGCATTTAGACAGGCGGAACCCAGTACCTCGAGTCTATAAATCAAGCTAAACCTCCATCACCCCCCCCCACACACACACACAATACAGGAAGAACACAACACAACAGCCGCTAAACACCAGGGGCCCGATTCACGAAAGCACTTACGCCAGCACTTACGAACCTGTACATCTTTTCTCAATCTTTGGCGGCTTTGTTTACAATGATTAAACAGTTAATGAGCTCCGAAGCACCAGGAGGCTGTTTATAACAATAACAACAGTCGATTGGCAAGTTGATTGTTTAATAAATGTAACCAAAGCCGTCAAAGATTGAGGACAGACGTACACGTTCGTAAGTGTTTGCGCAAGTGCTTTCGTGAATCTGGCCCCAGGCACACAACACCTGTCCTCTAGACCCACCAAAAGCGACAATAATCAGCGAGATGGACAAGAGCCACCAACCACATCACATTCTCTGGCACTTGATGAGAGAAACTTTTAAGTGCTGACCGAACTAATAATAATATTAGTGCCGGTGTTATCTTAGCTCTTGGGTGATCTTACTTCTTGAATGTCTTAGTTCGTTGTTATCTGAGATCTTTGTATTCTTAGGACTTTCTTAGCCTAGTTCCTTGTGATCTTACTTCATTATTGGCTTAGTTATTTGTTATCTTAGTTCTTTGTTATCTTAGTTCTTGGTAATCTTAGTTCTTTGTTATCTTAGTTCTTTGTAATCTTAGTTCTTGGTAATCTTAGTTCTTTGTTATCTTAGTTCTGTTATCTTTGTTATTTGTTATCTTAGTTGTATTATCTTTGTTATCTTAGTTCTGTTATCTTTGTTATTTGTTATCTTAGTTGTATTATCTTTGTTATCTTAGTTTTGTTATCTTAGTTCTTGGTAATCTTAGTTCTTTGTCTTTACTATATCCTTGCTAGCTGTGATTTAGAGCTGTTATCTACTTGTGATTACCTATATGGAGGGACTCCGAGCATTCTTGGCAGTCTTCCGACAAGGGCAGTTGGAAATGAATGGCTGTCAAGGGCAATTGGAGTCAATTGCCGACAAGATAGATATTGCAGTC
Organism: Procambarus clarkii; assembly: GCF_040958095.1. NCBI lineage: Eukaryota > Metazoa > Arthropoda > Malacostraca > Decapoda > Cambaridae > Procambarus > Procambarus clarkii. The sequence continues at coordinate 3,101,094 of NC_091242.1, read as the reverse complement.
AAATGCAATATCATTCATTGATAATTGAAACCACTTATGTGGAAGGAGTGATATGTATGCTCAGGATGGGGTCATTTATTTAGGGCTGGGGTTGCCCACTCGTTGGCGTCTGTGACTGGAGGGGGTTATCTTGAGGTTATCTTGAGGTTATGCTGAATATCAAATTAATGGAATACAATTTTTCACACGGATGAACTGATAAAGTGATTAGACGAGGAGGACGAGGATGAGGAACCATGTATGTTTACCTACTTACCTTATCTACCTTGTGTATCTTCCGGGGATCAACAGCCCCGCGGCCCGGTCGCCGACCAGGCCTCTTATTTCAGAACTAAGATTACAAGGAACTAAGATAACAAAGCATTCGGATAACAAAGACCTAAGATTACAAAGAACTGCGATCACAAAGAACTAAGTCAAAGAAAGAACTCCCGGTTGGTCGTCTGGTCAACGAGGCTGTTGGACGCGGCTGCTTGCAGCCTGACGTACGAAACACAGCCTGGTTGATCAGGTATTCAGGGAAACTTGTTAAATGTATCAAAGAGGAGATCAAAGCTGAGCGTCATCTTGAGGTTATCTTGAGATGATTTCGGGGCTTTTTTTTAGTGTCCCCGCGGCCCGGTCCTCGACCAGGCCTCCACCCCCAGGAAGCAGCCCGTGACAGCTGACTAACACCCAGGTACCTATTTTACTGCTAGGTAACAGGGACATAGGGTGAAAGAAACTCTGCCCATTGTTTCTCGCCGGCGCCTGGGATCGAACCCAGGACCACAGGATCACAAGACCCGCGTGCTGTCTGCTCTGCCGACCGGCTCCCGGGTTTAATAAACAGAGAATAATGCGATGATAAATATATGGGGGACGGATATGGGGAAAGGAGGCAATACCTGGTTGATGGGGTTCTGGGAGTTCTTCTACTCCCCAAGCCCGGCCCGAGGCCAGGCTTGACTTGTGAGAGTTTGGTCCACCAGGCTGTTGCTTGGAGCGGCCCGCAGGCCCACATATACCTGCTTGATAGGGTTCTGGGAGTTCTTCTACTCCCCAAGCCCGGCCCGAGGCCAGGCTTGACTTGTGAGAGTTTGGTCCACTAGGCTGTTGCTTGGAGCGGCCCGCAGGCCCACATATACCTGCTTGATGGGGTTCAGGGAGTTCTTCTACTCCCCAAGCCCGGCCCGAGGCCAGGCTTGACTTGTGAGAGTTTGGTCCACTAGGCTGTTGCTTGGAGCGGCCCGCAGGCCCACATATACCTGCTTGATGGGGTTCAGGGAGTTCTTCTACTCCCCAAGCCCGGCCCGAGGCCAGGCTTGACTTGTGAGAGTTTGGTCCACCAGGCTGTTGCTTGGAGCGGCCTGCAGGCCCACATATACCTGCTTGATGGGGTTCTGGGAGTTCTTCTACTCCCCAAGCCCGGCCCGAGGTCAGGCTTGACTTGTGAGAGTTTGGTCCACCAGGCTGTTGGACGCGGCTGCTTGCAGCTTGACGTACGAAACACAGCCTGGTTGATCAGGTATTCAGGGAAACTTGTTAAATGTATCAAAGAGGAGATCAAAGCTGAGCGTCATACAGAAACTATTTGGTTAGAATTTAACGAAAACGTAATAATGTAATAAAGTTGTTATATACAGGACAATAACTCACAGAAACCACAATAGCGTGATGCATCAAATGAACAAATCCACAAGGGCCGTGACGAGGATTCGAACCTGCGTCCGAGAGCATCCCAGACGCTCTCGGACGCAGGTTCGAATCCTCGTCAAGGCCCTTGTGGATTTGTTCAGGACAATACATTTCGATATAATAGAAGTAAAGCATGTATGGGATGGAATAATTAAGAACCTCTATAGCTTATACAATGTGTTATGGGTGACTTACATTTTTGTGAAATAAACTAGACCTATCGACTTGAGAATGGTCCAGGACGGACCGAAACGTCGTCGTCCCTTCACTTTCTAGTGTGTGGTCTGGTCAACAAACTAGACCCAGAAAACAGCAAATGCCGAAGCAGAATTATATTTTAGAATTAGTTGATAATTGTCTCGCTAAACAACATATTAAGGAGCCAACACGAGGAAATAATATTTTAGACTTAGCGTTTAACTAACATGGAGATAGAAATAGATTACATCGAAACAGGGAGTAAGCGAGGGAACAGTTATCACAAGGAAATCAAATTTAACGTAGAATGCAATAGATGTATTAGAGAATTCTATTAGGGTGTCACATTTTCCCCACGCAAAAAAAAATAATTTGGGTGGTTTAAGGATTTTCTTGACAATAGATTAGACAGGTCTAAAAATGAGGTTTGGGTGGATATAAATAGGAGCTGCCATGGGATAGGCCTTCTGCAGTTAACTTAATTTTTACGATCTAATGTATCCTGTTATCTTCTAACGGCTACAGTATTGATACAATGCTGTCTACAGGAGACAAGAGGTGTTAACATTGCATTCTACAGGAGATTAGTGGTGTTGATACACTGCCTTCTACAGACCAGTGGTGTTGACAGTGTCTTCTGCAGGAGACCAGTGGTGGTGGTGACACACTGCCTTCTACAGACCAGTGGTGTTGACAGTGTCTTCTGCAGGAGACCAGTGGTGGTGGTGACACACTGCCTTCTACAGACCAGTGGTGTTGACAGTGTCTTCTGCAGGAGACCAGTGGTGGTGGTGACACACTGCCTTCTACAGACCAGTGGTGTTGACAATGTCTTCTGCAGGAGGCCAGTGGTGGTGGTGGTGACACACTACCCTATACCGGAGACTAATGATCCTGACACTGCCTTCTGCTAGAGACTAATGGTAGCAGTGGTGATGACCCAGACGAGACGTCCTCTCCTTTCTCCACACCATCAAATCTCTTACACAGGCTTCCCTTCAGTGACGTAACTCTCGTTCCTATAAGGAAACCAGTATTCACACACAAGTCTTCTCCAGGCGACCGTCAAGATTAGTGTTGACAAGAGGACAATGGTCCTCATCTGGGTATATCAGTTCTAGCTGACTCAACCCCCGTCTTCTCCTTGATAGCGGCGCGTCTCAAACTGCCCTTGACGGCAAACTGCTTGTTAGTCAAATGTTCTTGGCACTGTGTCGGGACGAGGATGGCACTGAGGTGCCGCGCTTGCTGCCTTCTTGCCCCTCATGTGTTGCAGGGAGTGTGTATTGTGGCTCATGTGAGTGATTGATGGAGATTAAGCCGCGCAAGAGGTGGCACGGGCATGAATAGCCCGTAACTGCTGTCGTGTTTTCCTTAGAGTATGATATATGCTGTGTTATTATTTATGTATATTTTATGTGTGTATGTATATATTCTCTCCTCCCATCATTCGCTTCCACATTCCCTACTCTCTAACCCTTTCTCATTTCATGCTTACCTCCTTCAATTGCTCCATCTCTCTCCCTCTCTCTCTCTCCATCACTTTGGCGTCTTCCCTAACAGCTAATGCGGGTATATATTACAGTATTTAAGAGAGTGAAGGGAGGAAGCACTCCGCCTCCAGCACCAACGCCTCTCTGCTTCACTCTCACAATTCAATATAAACATTAAACTAGAAAGCATGTTTAGAGGCTGCCCTGTAGAGGGAAGTATGTGTGTGTGTGTGTGTGTGTGTGTGTGTGTGTGTGTGTGTGTGTGTGTGTGTGTGTACTCACCTATTTGTGCTTGCGGGGGTTGAGCTTTGGCTCTTTGGTCCCGCCTCTCAACTGTCAATCAACTGGTGTACAGATTCCTGAGCCTACTGGGCTCTATCATATCTACATTTAAAACTGTATATGGAGTCAGCCTCCACCACATCACTGCCTAATGCATTCCATCCGTTAACTACTCTGACACTGAAAAAGTTCCTTCTAACGTCTCTGTGGCTCATGTGGGTACTCAGTTTCCACCTGTGTCTCCTTGTTCGCGTCCCACCAGTGTTGAATAGTTTATCCTTGTTTACCCGGTCGATTCCTCTGAGGATTTTGTAGGTTGTGATCATGTCTCCCCTTACTCTTCTGTCTTCCAGTGTCGTAAGGTGCATTTCCCGCAGCCTTTCCTCGTAACTCATGCCTCTTAGTTCTGGGACTAGTCTAGTGGCATACCTTTGGACTTTTTCCAGCTTCGTCTTGTGCTTGACAAGGTACGGGCTCCATGCTGGGGCCGCATACTCCAGGATTGGTCTTACATATGTGGTGTACAAGATTCTGAATGATTCCTTACACAGGTTCCTGAACGTTGTTCTGATGTTAGCCAGCCTCGCATATGCCGCAGACGTTATTCTTTTTATGTGGGCTTCAGGAGACAGGTTTGGTGTGATGTCAACTCCTAGATCTTTCTCTCTGTTCGTTTCATTAAGTACTTCATCTCCTATTCTGTATCCTGTGTTTGGCCTCCTATTTCCACCACCTAGTTTCATTACTTTGCATTTACTCGGGTTGAACTTCAACAGCCATTTGTTGGACCATTCACTCAGTCTGTCTAGGTCATCTTGTAGCCTCCTACTATCGTCCTCAGTTTCAATCCTCATAATTTTTGCATCATCGGCAAACATTGAGAGAAACGATTCTATACCCTCTGGAAGATCATTTACATATATCAGAAACAGTATAGGTCCAAGGACTGACCCCTGCGGTACTCCACTCGTAACGTCTCGCCAATCTGAGACCTCACCCCTCACACTGACTCGTTGTCTCCTGTTACTTAGGTACTCCTGTATCCAACGGAGTACCTTCCCTTTCACTCCAGCCTGCATCTCCAGTTTTTTCACTAGCCTCTTGTGTGGCACTGTGTGTGTGTGTGTGTGTGTGTGTGTGTGTGTGTGTGTGTGTGTGTGTGTGTGTGTGTACTCACCTAATTATGCTTGCGGGGGTTGAGCTTTGGCTCTTTGGGCCCGCCTCTCAACTGTCAATCAACTGGTGTACAGAATCCGCCTGTGTGTGTGCGTGTGTGTGTGTGTGTGTGTGTGTGTGTGTGTGTGTGTGTGTGTGTGTGTGTGTGTGTGTGTGTGTGTGTGTGTGTGTGTGTGTGTGTGTGTGTGTGTTTGTGTGTGTGTGTGTTTGTGTGTTTGTGTGTGTGTGTGTGTGTGTGTGTGTGTGTGTGTGTGTGTGTGTGTGTGTGTGTGTGTGTGTGTGTGTGTGTGTGTGTGTGTGTGTGTGTCTGGCCCCCTACAGTCTCCTCCTGGACTATATACCAACCATCTGCCAATCAACATACAAAGGCATAACTTGTATTGTCTTGTCTACGCTACTTTTGCAGCCATTTAAACCCTTCGGTCTCCTGTGTTAGTGACTCCGGCTCCCAAACAATATCCCCAGCCTGGTTTCTCTAATCTTTTCTCGGATCTGAATGATTGGCTAACATTTTGCTCCTTGCGTGGGGCTTCCAATCTGTGTATTTCGTATACCTTGTGTATGTCACGTTCCTGGGCTTCGGAGTCGGCTGTGTTGTATGTCTGTCGACCTGATATCTTTTGCATGTTTTATTTTAGATGATATTGTTCAACAGCTGTATTCAACAGCTGTATTCAACAGCTGTATTCAGCTGTTGTATTCCTGCTGTATTAGGTTAAAAAAGGTTATTGCTTATACCTTTTGTTGATAATTTATCTATCCTGGTGTGTGTATTTACTATTTGTGCCTGCAGGATCAAGCTGTTAGCTCTTGGACCCCGCCTTTCTAACCGTCGGTTGTCTAATGTACTGACTCCCGTCCTATGTTCCTCAATCACATCTACTTCATATATTGCTTTCTAATACACACACACACATATCCTGAGGATGCAGCCCACAATAGTTGTCTAGCTCCTAGGTACCTATTTACTGCTAGGTGAACAAAGGCATCAGGTGAAAGAAACTGTCCATTATGTTTGTACTCACCTAGTTGAGTACTCACTCACTTGAGTACTCACCAAGTGTGTGTGTGTGTGTGTGTGTGTGTGTGTGTGTGCGCTCGCGCGATGTACTTACCTAGTTGTACTCACCTAGTTATCCTTGCGGCTGTTGAGCTTCAGCTCTTTGGTCCAGCCTCTTAACTGCCAGTCAACTGGTGTACAAATTCATGCGCTAATTAGACTCTTATCATATCTACGTTGGACACTGTGTATGGAGTCAGCCTCCACCACATCAGTGCCTAATGCATTCCATTTGTTAACTACCTTAACACTGAAAAACTTTTTCTAAAGTCTCTGTGGCTCATTTGAGTACTAACTTTCCACCTGTGTTCCCTTGTGCGTGTTCCGCTTATGGTAAGTAGTCTGTCTTTGTCCACAACGCAATGTAACCCTGTCAATTCCTGTGCGAATTGTGTAGGTGGTGATCATATCTCCACTAATCATTCTGTCTTCCAGGGATGTGAGGTTTAATTCCCTTTAGCCTTTTCTCGTAGCTCATACCTCTCAGCTCTGGGACCAGTCAGGTGTGTGCGTTCACGCGCGCGAGAGTGAATATGAGCGTGCCTTTGTATTTTTTTTACTGCGATATTCTATTACGTAAAGTGAATTCTTCAATTTGTTCAGGGAAACACGACCAGTTTTTGCACCAACATTGTATATGAGATGGCTGATGCCTTTTCCAGCACCCACACACACATTCCCACACTCACACTCCCGCGCACACACTCCCGCGCGCACACACACACACACACACACACACACACACACACACACACACACACACACACACACACACACACACACACACACACACACACACACACACATTTTTTATACCCATTCTATGTGCTCATGTGATGCCAAGGTCGAGTTATAGCTCCCGAAATCCGCCTCACCAACTGTTGAATGTCTAACGTAAGAGATTCCCTACCCTGGTGCCTCCAGCCATCTCCTACACCCCCAGTCTTGGGCTGGTCCGTGGTGGGATGACGTCTGGAGAAGGGAATACTTCCTTAAAGAAGAACCAGCAAGGTGCAACCTTGCAACGTGACCACCACTTATCACCAGTACCACCACCACTATCACTATCACTATCACTAGTATCCCTGTTACCTAGCAGTAAAATAGGTACCTGGGTGTTAGTCAGCTGTCACGGGCTGCTTCCTGGGGGTGGAGACCTGGTCGAGGACCGGGCCGCGGGGACACTACAAGCCCCGAAATCATCTCAAGATAACCTCAAGATAACCACCATCACAACCACTACCACAACCACCAAATCACAACAGCCTGGCGGTCAGTGTCCCCAGCCAATATTGGTCTCGTCTTCCAGGAACATCTTCAACTTCTGGCGTAAAAGGCCTAAAGGAATCAACTTCCAGAACCTGGGAAGAAGAATTCCAAAGTGGACTAATCAAACTTGCAAATTAATTGACTTCTGTCCGAATTTAAGAGGCCTTGTGAGAGGGAAATGAC
>NC_091242.1:3062787-3093256 GCF_040958095.1 Procambarus clarkii | reverse complement strand
AGAGAGAGAGAGAGAGAGAGAGAGAGAGAGAGAGAGAGAGAGAGTGTGAGTGTGTGTGAGTGTGTGAGTGTGTGAGTGTGTGAGTGTGTGTTTGTGTGTGTGTGTGTTTGTGTGTGTTTGTGTGTGTGTGTGTGTGTGTGTGTGTGTGTGTGTGTGTGTGTGTGTGTGTGTGTGTGTGTGTGTGTGTGTGTGTGTGTGTGTGTGAGTGTGTGTGTGTAGGTTGCAGCTTCATCAGAAACATCAAAACCTTATCAAGCGAATCCTTGTCTTTGTGAACACAAATAAGAAAATAAAAAAAAAAAAAAAAGAGAAATAGCCTTAGGGAGAGGCTGACCAAGAGAGGGACAACACAAAAATATATCTCTGGTGCTTGTTTTCTGTGGCTGGCTTAAAGGGGGATTAAACCACAGCTTTAGGGAGTCTTGCGAACCGCGCCACAGAACACCGCAGTCGAGAGGCGGGACCAAAGAGCCAGAGCTCAACCCCCGCAAGCCCTATTAGGTGAGTATAGAGCACAGCATTCAACATAGCCCGTCCGGTCAACCTCGGAAACCTCTGGAGCCAAGCATGTAAACAAGGCCCTAATTTGGCGCCAGTTTTGTAGTGTTCTGAAATGTCTCTTCGCGGTACGAGTGGGATTTGTTGACGTTCGTGAATCCGCAAGTATCCATCGTGACGTCACTTTAATGCGATGACGTTGTTATAATTTCGAATTGAAGGTCACGAATTTAATTTAGTTAACTTTTGTGTATTATTAACAAATAAAAATGAATCCAATCTCAGCTACAAAATAAACAATGGTTTCTTATATTTATGGTGAAAGTTGGAGTTCACTTTGAAGTTTACTAGGAAAAACTACATGTTAAGCAATATGGGGGATTATATATTTTTTATTTAATACTAATGTGTTTGTGTCTATTTACAAGATTTCTGAATGGGTGAAATATACATATTGTCGCCCCTCTGTTCTTAAGAACATAAGAATTAAGGAAACTGCAAAATATGTGGCCTGTGTGCGTTCAGAAATTGTTTAGCACAATCTGGAAGATCGATTTACTGAACGAGTTTGTAATGAGATGCGTTCACCTGCAGGTGTGTGAAGCTCACACACCTGCCCCGTATCCCAGAACTAGATATATTGCTCCAGCTATATCCAAGACTATGACACATGTATCCTATAGTCGAGACTGACTCATGTATCCTATAGTCGAGACTGACATATGTATCCTATAGTCGAGACTGACACATGTATCCTATAGTCGAGACTGACACATGTATCCTATAGTCGAGACTGACATATGTATCCTATAGTCGAGACTGACACATGTATCCTATAGTCGAGACTGACACATGTATCCTATAGTCGAGACTGACATATGTATCCTATAGTCGAGACTGACATATGTATCCTATAGTCGAGACTGACATATGTATCCTATAGTCGAGACTGACATATGTATCCTATAGTAGAGACTGACACATGTATCCTATAGTCGAGACTGACACATGTATCCTATAGTCGAGACTGACACATGTATCCTATAGTCGAGACTGACACATGTATCCTATAGTCGAGACTGACACATGTATCCTATAGTCGAGACTGACACATGTATCCTATAGTCGAGACTGACATATGTATCCTATAGTCGAGATTATGACACACGTATCCTCTCTAAGGTCAAGACCCCTTGTTTCATTTTTGCAGTTAGTCGCAGTTACAGATCTAATTGGTTGCTGTTATCTCCAAAGTCGAATTGCTCGAATCTTAAGTACCCTTCACGAGTCTCGTACGCCTCAAGATGGTAAAGTAATTATCAGGAGAGCGCTCCAAGCCAATTTGACCTTACAACACTTTGGTATCACCATATTGGAAGATTGATAATAATAATAATTATATTTTATATATTATTTTTATTAGTTTAATTAGCTTTTTTCACCTTTAATTGTTCTCGGTATATTTCAGTAATATTATCATTAGTAATATTTTTGTATTTTAATCGGTCAATTATATTAGCTATTTACATAATTAATTCAGGCAATGGCGCGTGTAACATATACTAATTATATAATAATATAACTGAATATTCAATTATACATATGCATTATTTCGGCAAGCTTTAGCAAAAAATTTTTTTTTCTAGTTTGTTAATTATAAACAGTTGTGTGTACGGCTCACCTGTTGGGTCTTCACAGCAGGGGAACAGGAGAGGCCTGTTAGGCTCAGCAACATCCCCCCCCCCTCTCCTGGTGGGGGGTCGAACCCGGGATCCTTGGTTGTGTCCGGAAGACAGAACCGCTATAGTTTAATATCTTGTGTCCAAACCCCCTATTCAGTACCAAACTCATACCTGTACCTAACGTGTCCTCGTAAATCAGAGCGAGTAATATTGGCCTATGTTTAAAACGCAAACCAAAGCGAGTAACTTAATTTGCATATAGGCTGTTAAGGTGTTTAACTTAAAATGGTCGTTAGACGAAAAGCATGACAGGAGTTGACTAAGTGAGAAGCCTTGAACTGAGAAAGTTCTTGAACTTGGCTGAAGTGGAGAGAAGCCTAAGAGAAAGGAGCCGTGTAGTTGGAAGCCTTGTAGTGAGAAAAAGAAACTTTGTAGTGAGAATCTAGAGTAATGATCAATATATTCCACTGTGTAGAGCCACACTCACCTGGGGCCAGATTCACGAAACAGTTATGCAAGCACTTACGAACCTGTCCATCTTTTCTCAATCTTTGGCGGCTTTGTTTACAATTATTAAACAGTTAAATGAGCTCCGAAGCACCAGAAAGGCTGTTTATAACAACAACAACACTTGATTGGAATGCTTTCCTGCTTGTAAACTGTTTCATAAATGTAACCAAAGCCGTCAAAGATTGAGGAAAGATGTACACGTTCGTAAGTACTTGTATAACTGCTTCGTGAATCTGGCCTCAGGTCTTCACTACAACTGCCTCATCCCTCCTCGTGGCCTCACTAGAGGTCAGTCAACAGAGTGGAAGCATATAGTTCAGGGATATGAAAGGTACACACATACACATGTGAGGTGTTCGACTCTCGTGATAATCTGGTGAGGGTTTATAGCGTTTTATTAAACCAGATTGACGATGTATTTTTAGAGGTTCTTATAAAGTAATTAGTCATCTTATATGCTGAAAACACCCAGTGTGTTTCCAACAGCAGGTGTGTTTCTCCAACACCAGGTGTGTCTCTCCAACAGCAGGTGTGTGTCTCCAACACCAGGTGTGTCTCTCCAACACCAGGTGTGTCTCTCCAACACCAGGTGTGTGTCTCCAACACCAAGTGTGTTTCTCCAACAGCATGTGTGTCTCCAACAGCAGATGATTAAATCCCTTCCAAATCACATTAAATGTAACTTAATTCTCTGTTTAAGGCAGAAGGGATGAGAATTTTTCCTAAATACATTCCTGAGTATTTAATTGTTGTAATGTCTCCAATATGTTCCAATTAGATCGGTATTCCTTAATTGGCAGAAGAGGACTAGAGAAGCAATGCTCACTGGATTGGAATAAAACTGATTGCATTCAGTTCCCTGATCCTCATATCAAGCATTGATTTCATGATTCCATGATTGGAATAATGCAGCATAACCGAATCCTTTTATATAGCTTATATGATTAGACGAAAGGAGCACATCAGATCGTAACTGCCACCTCTGCACGACCTTTTTGATTAGCTTTGTTGTCTTTATGTATTTGCTTTCATCATTTTGTAACGTAATTGTCTTCGACAACTTCGAACGTTTCGGCTGGTAGAGCCTTGCTCAACAACTCAATTAGTCGGTTGTTGAGAAAGGTTCTAATCAGCCGAAACGTTCAACTCCTTTTCCCATTTCTCTGTGGGCTTTCCACATACCAATGATCAGTGTTTCGTGATCGTCAGTTGCATACACACACACACACACACACACACACACACACACACACACACACACACACACACACACACACACACACACACACACACACACACACACTCACCCACCCATCAAGCAACTTCGTAACCGCTGTCTAATTCCCAGGTACCTATTTACTGCTAGGTAGCTAGGTAACAGGGGCATTCAGGGTGAAAGAAAATTTGCCCATTTGTTTCTGTCTGGTCCGAGTATCGAACCCGGGCCACAAAATTACGAGTCCTGCGCGCTGTCCGCTCAGCTACCAGACTCCGTGTTTGCGCGCGCGTGTGTATACAAGCATGAGCGCACGAATTCGAAATGTCACAAAAATATTAACAGTAAAACTAAACAATTTTATTTTTCATGTTTAACCATTGTTTCTAAAAAAAAAAATCGGATGTAAAATTAGCCAATTTTCGCGTCTCTCTCTCTCTCTCTCTCTCTCTCTCTCTCTCTCTCTCTCTCTCTCTCTCTCTCTCTCTCTCTCTCTCTCTCTCTCTCTCTCTCTCTCTCTCTCTCTCTCCCCATTCTGCCTCAGAGCTGTAACTCATCTCTGAGAACCTTAATACTCCCTAAGCATTGGAAATCTAATTTACGCCACAAAATACATGACAAAAAAATATATTCGTTGTCTAATTTTGAAAAGCTAAATGGATTTGTGAATGAAATTATATATTATTGCAAAACTCACACTTGGGGATTTATGGGGGTCGAGGGATTTAACGTTCTTTATCTCTATTGGTGGTGCAAGATGGGATTACCTTTGCTGAGACTCTCGAGTTAAAAGCGTCTAATTCCAAGTGTTTTACCTTACTCGAAAGCGTTGGATATTAGACGCAGGTGAGTGGTCCTCCTCTCAATTCCTTCTCCTGCTTTCTCTCAGTGAGAGGAAAAGCGTGTGTTGAGGGAGGGAGAGGCAGGAGGGCCTCAGCTGTATCTCCCGGGAATGCAGCTGTTGAACAGGGGTGAAATAATGTAAATATTGTCTATTTTTCTCTCAATGGTCTGGGGAGGGGGGAAGAGGGGGGAGAGAGGAAGGTCAATGGTCGCTCTTGTTGGGTGGAGCTGCACTCACAGCTCCTGTGCTCTTCTCTTGCTTCTTTTCTCATGTTGTCTTCATTATTTACCTTGCTTGCTTGCTTGCTTGCTTGCTTGCTTGCTTGCTTGCTTGCTTGAGGACGAGGGTTGTTTCTGTTTGGCATGTTTTTGTCTTGTTTTATCTGGTTGGTTCATCTCTTCGACTCATTATGCTCGGATCTCTTTTTATTTTTGTCTCTTTCTCTCTCTCCTGCATCACTCACTGAAAGCCTCGTAGCTTAGATAGATATATATTATCTCTATATATACACATATACATATATATGTAGATACATATTATCTCCTAAAACGTGAAGTCAGGGACAAAATAATGAATATGTAGTCTTTCATTTATTGCCTGCCACCGTCTCGAGCTGTGGTAACAAGCACACGCCCCCATGTTGAGGTTATCTTGAGATGATTTCGGGGCTTTTGCGTCCCCGCGGCCCGGTCCTCGACCAGGCCTCCACCCCCAGGAAGCAGCCCGTGACAGCTGACTAACACCCAGATACCTACTTTACTGCTAGGTAACAGGGGCATAGGGTGACAGAAACTCCCCCCCCCCCCATTGTTTCTCGCCGGCGCCTGGGATCGAACCCGGGACCACAGGATCACAAGTCCAGCGTGCTGTCCGCTCGGCCGACCGGCTCCCATGGTGAGAGAGTTGCACAAAACCCCATCCTCCATGCTCCTGGTCTCTGGTTCTATGAGGATTGCAATGGCACCTGGGTGTTAGTCAGCTGTCACGGGCTGCTTCCTGGGGGTGGAGGCCTGGTCGAGGACCGGGCCGCGGGGACACTAAAAAGTCCCGAAATCATCTCAAGATAACCTCAAGATAACCCTCCAACCAGCGAGTACAAGTCGCTACATAACCCTTCAAGATATAAGCCCCTTACCGGAGGGTCCAAGTTGCGTGAATTAGTGAAGGGAATATGGATAATTAGGCTCCTCCAACGTTCCCCTGACAGAGGATTAGAGAGATGATTGTGGGGTGGACCTTCGACAAGCCGCCGGCTGCCTGTCCTCGTCAGGTAAATCAGATTCACCCCCCCCCCCTGGTTCATCTAGAAGGTTGTTTGAACTGGTCTGAAAGGTCAGTTGGGAACTAAAACAGGTCTCGTAGGTAACAAAAGTAATGGGAGATGGGTCCACTGTTCTGTTTTGCTTGTAGCTGTGACGAAAGCGCTTGGAAAATTCCTGTTTTCATGGACATATCTTTTGTTATGGCGTATTTGGTATGTTTATAGGTGTGTGTGTGTGTGTGTACTCACTTAGTTGTACTCACCTAGTTGTGCTTGCGGGGGTTGAGCTCTGGCTCTTTGGTCCCGCCTCTCAACCGTCAATCAACAGGTATACAGGTTCCAGAGCCTATTGGGTTCTATCATATCTACACTTGAAACTGTGTATGGAGTCAGCCTCCACCACATCACTTCCTAATGCATTCCATTTGTCAACCACTTTGACACTAAAAAAGTTCCTTCTAATATCTCTGTGGCTCATTTGGGCACTCAGTTTCCACCTGTGTCCCCTTGTGCGTGTTCCCCTTGTGTTAAACAGTACATGTGTGTGTGTGTGTGTGTGTACGTATATTTGTACGTTATTTGTACTGTTATTGTAATATTAACGTAATTGTACGTTATTTTGTATTAATATTTGTACGTATTATGTATGTAGTATTTGTAGGTATACGTGTAGTACTTGTACGTGTATGTGTATAGTATCTTTGTACGTGTATGTGTATTGTATTTGTACGTATATGTGTATTGTATTTGTACGTATATGTGTATTGTATTTGTACGTGTATGTGTATTGTATTTGTACGTGTATGTGTATAGTATCTTTGTACGTATATGTGTATTGTATTTGTACGTGTATGTGTATTGTATTTGTACGTATATGTGTATTGTATTTGTACGTATATGTGTATTGTATTTGTACGTATATGTGTATTGTATTTGTACGTGTATGTATATTGTATTTGTACGTGTATGTGTATTGTATTTGTACGTGTATATGCATTGTATTTGTACGTATGTGTATAGTATTTATACGTACATGTGCACGTCACTGTAGGTGAATGTGAATATACTTGTACATATATGAGTATATAATGCCACCTATATATGTAATTTCAGATATACAATTATTATATAATCATATATTATATCTTCAGATAAATACGATATCAGATATACAAATATAATATCTTCCACGTATACAAAGTCACCAAAGGTATTAATATGTTATGTAGTGTGACTCGTACCAATTACGCTAAATATATATATACATATGTCGTTAATATTTTTATATCTGAATGGTAAAAAAAAAATATTAATTTTTGTTGCAAGATAAAAAAAGTAAGAAAAATATATATAAACACATCGTTATCCAAAAATGCAATGTTTTAGCGACTGCATATCTCATTGGCAGGGAATGCAGTCAGAGAGATTGAAAAAACCTTCATTGCATCAGCTACAGTTTGACCTTGGTAAAGAGAGAGAGAGAGAGAGAGAGAGAGAGAGAGAGAGAGAGAGAGAGAGAGAGAGAGAGAGAGAGAGAGAGAGAGAGAGAGAGAGAGAGAGACTGAAAGCCATTAAGTTCGAACCATCAATAATCTTTACATACAGCAGAGCAGAGAGGAAATGCCAATTACTACAAGGGTCATTAATTCCAAACCTCGCAAAACTATCTACTTGATGTAGACGACATTAAGATACATCTATCGAAAGCACAGGCGATGGTTGCAAGAAGACTTAACGTGATATTGCAACTGAGACAGGCATACAAATGGGTTAAAAGAGCAGAGCTCAGTAATGGTTAATTCTTCAATTGACACCACGAAGTTATATGCTGTATCTAGCAAGACAAGGCACGAAACATACAGCCGTAAGATACCTCTCATATTTTCTCGTCAGTAGAGGTTGCAAAACCTTGTGTGTGATGCACACGTTGACTCCTTTAGGTGTCAACTCCTGCCAGGTTTGGCAAGAGCAGATCAAATGGAGGTAAAGAGGCAATAGAAGCAAGATGCAACAGAAGGTAGACGCAAGACGCAACAGAAGATAGACGCAACAGACACAAGATGCAACAGAAGGTAGACACAACAGACGCAAGACGCAACAGAAGATAGACGCAACAGACACAAGATGCAACAGAAGGTAGACACAACAGAAGCAAGATGCAACAGAAGGTAGACGCAACAGACGCAACAGACACAAGACGCAACAGAAGCAAGACGCAACAGAAGATAGACGCAACAGACACAAGACGCAACAGAAGGTAGACGCAACAGAAGCAAGATGCAACAGAAGCAAGACACAACAGAAGCAAGATGCAACAGAAGGTAGACGCAACAGAAGCAAGACGCAACAGAAGATAGACGCAACAGACACAAGACGCAACAGAAGATAGACGCAACAGACACAAGATGCAACAGAAGGTAGACACAACAGAAGCAAGATGCAACAGAAGGTAGACGCAACAGACGCAAAATGCAACAGAAGATAGACGCAACAGAAGCAAGATGCAACAGAAGGTAGACGCAAGACGCAACAGAAGGTAGACGCAACAGACACAAGATGCGACAGAGGATGGAAGGACAGAAGAGAGAGAGCGCACACATTTGCTATAAGTCTGGGGGGCCATGAGCTGTCGGAATGCAGCCGGTTGAAACAATACCAAGCGGGGAATTGCCTCGTGCTGGGGTAATTGCACAGGAAGCCTGCAACACTGCAACACTACAACACAGGAAGCCTGCAACACTACAACACAGGAAGCCTGCAACACTACAACACTACAACACAGGAAGCCTGCAACACTGCAACACTACAACACTACAACACAGGAAGCCTGCAACACTGCAACACTACAACACAGGAAGCCTGCAACACTGCAACACTACAACACAGGAAGCCTGCAACACTGCAACACAACCTGCAATCGATAACAACAAAGCGAAATGTGGTGACCAACGTTAGAGAGCCTGACATTGCAAGAAATGTGGTGACCAACGTTAGAGAGCCTGACATTGCAAGAAATGTGGTGACCAACGTTAGAGAGCCTGACATTGCAAGAAATGTGGTGACCAACGTTAGAGAGCCTGACATTGCAAGAAATGTGGTGACCAACGTTAGAGAGCCTGACATTGCAAGAAATTATTGTTTGAGTGTAGCTTTGTCAGTAATAATTATAATGAAATTAATTCATTCTCTCTCTCTCTCTCTCTCTCTCTCTCTCTCTCTCTCTCTCTCTCTCTCTCTCTCTCTCTCTCTCTCTCTCTCTCTCTCACACACACACACACACACACACACACATATATATATATATATATATATATATATATATATATATATATATATATATATATATATATATATTCGTAGAATATATAAACGTATTAGTAAACTTATTACTGTTAATATTACTATTATTATTATCGTTTATGAGCAAATTAATTAAAGTGGTAATGTTTGATGTTTTGTATTTAATAATTAGCCTAAATTGTTTAGTCTTATTCTTAAAACAATTTTGAACATATACATTCAACCAATAATTTTTTTTGTTTTCAAAGGAATATTTTGTACAAGCGGGCGGTGAGTCACAATAACGTGGCTGAAGTAGGTTGACCAATCCACATACTAGAAAATGAAGGGACGACGACGTTTCGGTCCGTCCTGGACCACAATCGACTTGAGCATGGTCCAGGACGGACCGAAACGTCGTCGTTCATTTATTTTCTAGCGTTTGGATTAGTCAACTATTATGTACAAAATATAATCTACGTTTGTGAACGTATATACGTTGAGTATACTCTGATCGTGATCAATGTTTAGTGATCAACTAGAAAGCACGCTTCCTAGTTGATCAATGCGCAGTTATTAGGCCTAATAATACTGCAGAAGGGGGTGGGTGGGTTATCTTGAGATGATTTCGGGGCTTTAGTGTCCCCGCGGCCCGGTCCTCGACCAGGCCTCCACCCCCAGGAAGCAGCTGACTTAACTCCCAAGTACCTATTTACTGCTAGGTAACAGGGGCATTCAGGGTGAAAGAAACTTTGCCCATTTGTTTCTGCCTCGTGCGGGAATCGAACCCGCGCCACAGAATTACGAGTCGTGCGCGCTATCCACCAGGCTACGAGGCCCCTACCAGGTGTTATTAGGCCTTATCCCAACACCAAAAAAGTCTTCAGAAATACACGTATTTACGCAACAGTGTATCAGTGCCAAAGTATATATTATAACTACAAAATCAAGGAGAAAATATTAGGACAAATATCGTCATTATTACCAGTGAAAACGTGAATTAAAATTTGAGAGGAGCTTATATAAAATTTCCCAATAGCGCTCAAGGGCACACTGCTATAAAACAAGTGATTGTTTTATGCTTCTCTGGCAAATATATGAAATTGAGTTTAGATGCAGACAGAGAGATAGACATCAAATCTCTGTGATTCCGGAGATAGACAGGTTCAAGCGACAGCAACATACACTCACTTTCAAAACATATAAAACAAATTCGAGCCAAAAACAGCGCGTGACCAAACGATGTGACAAATTCCACAAACGAACGTTCGACTGAAAAACTCATTAAACCTCAAGAAATAAAATTTTCACTTTATGACCGAATTATAATATTGCGACGAGTCCTCGAGTAGGGAACGAGGGGCTGGCAAATTATTCTTGATATCATTAGGGTAAGACAGAATAATATCTCGCAAGTGGAAATGTTATTTTTGACAGCTCAACAGGAAGATAGGATGCTTTTGACAGCTCAACAGGAAGATAGGATGCTTTTGACAGCCCAACAGGAAGATAGGATGCTTTTGAGAGCCCAACAGGAAGATAGGATGCTTTTGACAGCTCAACAGTAAGATAGGATGCTTTTGACAGCTCAACAGGAAGGTTAGGATGTCATTTGACAGCTCAACAGGAAGGTTAGGATGTCATTTGACAGCTCAACAGGAAGGTTAGGATGTAATTTGACAGCTCAACAGGAAGGTTAGGATGTCATTTGACAGCTCAACAGGAAGGTTAGGATGTCATTTGACAGCTCAACAGGAAGGTTAGGATGTCATTTGACAGCTCAACAGGAAGGTTAGGATGTCATTTGACAGCTCAACAGGAAGGTTAGGATGTCATTTGACAGGCGTAGACATTTATTTTGACATTATAAGAGGAAAACAACATGGCTTTAGGCAGGTACAAGAATGACTTTTGATGGACAGATAGGATGGTATGTCTAATATATATGACTGCATGAGAACGGTTTTATTAAAGACGAAAGATATAAACAGAAAAGCGTCTGTCTGTCTGCCCCTATAATCATAAAAATAAATATTATTAATAATAATAATTTGAAAATCAAATAATAAAGTAACGTAATAATAACGTTTCCGAGTTCTTTTTTCTTTAGTATTTGTGAAGTTTCAGTTCTCAGTCACTCGGTGAGTAAAGTACGCTGAGACCCGTCACCTTCTAGTGTGTGGTCTGGTCAACACACACATACACTCTCTCACTCACTCTCTCACTCTCACTCACTTTCTCACTCTCACTCACTCTCTCACTCTCACTCACTCTCTCACTCACTCTCTCACTCTCACTCACTCTCTCACTCTCACTCACTCTCTCACTCTCTCACTCTCACTCACTCTCTCACTCTCACTCACTCTCTCACTCTCTCACTCTCACTCACTCTCTCACTCTCACTCACTTTCTCACTCACTCTCTCACTCTCACTCACTCTCTCACTCTCACTCACTTTCTCACTCTCTCACTCAGCGTCTCCCGCCACGGATACAACAAAGGAAAGCATAGAAACTTGCGGAAGTAACTACATCTCAACTTGTCATCTGCTGTCTGTCTGTCTGCTTGTTCTTGGGAAGCCCTTGAGAGCTTCCATTGTGGCAGGTTTGGGAGAGAGAGAGAGTAAGGAGGGACAGGCTTCCAGGACTGTCAAGTCTACCTAATGTAACTTCCGGGGATCAACATCACCGCAGTCCGGTCTCCGACCAGGTATCCCGGTTGGTCGTTTGGTCAAACAGGCTGTTGGATACGGCTGTTCACAGCCTGACGTATGAATCACAGCCTGGTTGATCAGGTATCCTGTGGAGGTGTTTGTTCTCTCTTGAACACTGTGAGAGGCCGACCAGTTATACTCCTTACGTGTAGCGGGGTTTTCAGTGGCTATCTAAGTATCTAGGCTCCGTATCCAAAAGATGTTTAGGGCCTATGATAGCACTTTTGCACTTCCTGATGAATATAGAATTCCACGAGTCTGGGCCTGGTGCAGAGTGCATGGGCATGGGCATTAGGGGAGCCTGTCGGCCGAGCGGACAGCACACTGGACTCGTGATCCTGTGGTCCTGGGTTCGATCCCAAGCGCCGGCGAGAAACAATGGGCAGAGTTTCTTTCACCCTATGCCCCTGTTACCTAGCAGTATATAGGTACCTGGGTGTTAGTCAGCTGTCATGGGCTGCTTCCTTAGGGTGGAGGCCTGGTCGAGGACCGGGCTGCGGGAACACTAAAGCCCCGAAATCATCTCAAATCTCAAGATGCTGTCTATGGCCACTTAAAAGTCCACTGAGGTTAGGATGACATCTGATATTTGGTTCAATGTTGGTGTTATATTCATGAATAATTCATTTGGATCACCGATCGTCAACGATGTCAGGGGTTTACTGGAAACAGAATCTAACTGTCTATGTCAGACGATAGACAATAGACAATTTTCAAAGTCTAAGTCAAATTAAAACCACCGCAGAATTGACGCTACCTCAGACTAATTAGATATAACCTCTATCGGTTACGTGTTTGGCTAACTTTCTTGCGCTTCTTGTTGAGCAAATTAAGAGCAGCTCGCTGGAGTTCGGACCAATTCAAGGTTTATCTCAGAATTGAGTAATCAGCTCGTCAGGTTCGAGCCATACAGGACCCTTGCAATGCCAGACTCTGTTAATGAGTTGAAATTTGACATGGTAACACCCTCGACCACCTCTCTAAACCCCCTGACTCGGTGTAAAGTGAATATCGCCTTTAACTACAATCGCTATTATCAATTAATAGTTTGCGAAGGAGACGTTACAGCATATAATTTCACTCAACTCCAAAATGAATGCCAAAGCTATTATTACCGGCCACTTAAACTCAAACCCGAAAAAGCAGTTAAAACGATAACAACTTGAAATAGACGGCATGCGTGCGTGGCGGGATTTGGGCCTTTGTGAACTCCGTTCATAAAGGCGATATTATCTCTAGCGGAGGACTCTGGCAGTTCGGGGAGTCAGCTTTAGGGCTAAAAGAGACCAACAGATGGCAGGAGTGTGCATGTTTTGATCACCTTATGTGGTGGAAACTGTCGTGAAACTGTCGTGAAACTGTCGTGAAACTGCTCGTGAAACTGCTCAGGTCCGGCGAGCAGTTTCACGTCTAAGTAGAAGCTTTGATTTTGCTCACAGCTGACTCCGTCTGGCGGGAAACTTGGAAAAGACGTTTGCAGGCGATGAGTCACAATAACGTGGCTGAAGTATGTTGACCAGACCACACACTAGAAGTTGAAGGGACGACGACGTTTCGGTCCGTCCTGGACCATTCTCAAGTCGATTGTGATGAGGAGGTAGAGACAAGCAATAAATAGGCAAGAGGAAAAGACAGTTTATTCCTCATTCTGTAATTGCAGTTTGATTTCTTAATAAACAAATACATCATTATAAGTGAAAAGCTTCACTGCTTTGACTTGTTTATGAAATTATTGAAGCCTGTGAGTTAACGGTTTTGTTTACCTTTTCAGGGTCCGTTCAGAGGACTAAAATCCAGGTTAGTGAAACTGTGTTGTGTGTTTCGTGTTTAAGTTATGTCAGTGTTGACAACAAAGGATAGACGGGCCTGTCATCCATTCTCGTCAATTCTCGAAAACTAAATTGGAAGAACAGCCGGTGGCAGCTGTACTGTTGCCAATGCCAGTGTTTTTGGTTTCCATTTAACGACAAAATTATTATCCTCAACACGTGAATGAAAATGACTTGTATTGAAGGTTGATTTATTGCAGTGTTGTGCAATAATAATATATCCCACGTTTGTGCTATACTGATCAACACGTGCACAAAAATATATATTACAAGGGATATATTGTGTGTATATACATATATATATATATATATATATATATATATATATATATATATATATATATATATATATATATATATATACAACTGAAAACTTCACACCTCAAAGGGATTCGAACCCAGAGAGCCAAGAGCTCAATGCACCACGGCGTACCCGGTTCTTTAACCACTCGACCAACCGTGACTACTAAAAACGTTGGTCGCCGAGGCTATTTCCCCAACATCCCGACAGCACTTGGTGGTAAGCTTGGACATAGATATTTCATCGAATCACATCACTTTTTGGGGCCGCGCGAGCAACACAAATGCGAACAAATTTTGTTCTCATTTTTCAACTAAATGGTTTATTATACGAACGAATACTTACGAGTATGGGCTGGCATCAACACAATATTCCCCCGTGTGCACGGTGTCAATTAGAGCGAGATTCCTGGCCCACGGAATGTCAGGATATTCAGACAGGTAATTTACTGTTAATATTGACCAACAGATGGCGCAAGAATGCACTTTTTTAATCACCTGTCGTTCAGAAATAGAACTTAAAGGGAGAAAACCTAAACAAAGAGGCTTGTCATAGTGGTCGCGTGCTTGAGTATTTTTGCATGTTCTGCGACAAGCTCCACCAGCTTGTCGTATAGAGCTCTGCTTGATACCTGCTTGTTGGGGTTCTGGGAGTTCTACTACTCCCCAAGCCCGGTCCGAGGCCAGGCTTGACTTGTGAGGGCTTGGTCCACCAGGCTGTTGCTTGGAGCGGCCCGCAGGCCCTCCAAGCACTCAACTCTCAACTCATTCTCAACTCTCAACTCTCAACTCAACACTCTGCAACTCTCCATCGTGTTGTGGCAGAACACTCCATTAACAAACTTGTCGAGCAAGATCTCCAATCCCTGGTGATTGGGGACCAAAAATAACTGCTCACAATATTCGACGTCCCGTCAATCCGTCAAATGTAGATTTGACCAAATATGAACCGCCAGGAAAATTATTACCGCACACTACATTACTGTGTGATAATATGTACAAAAAGATATAAATAATTTAGAGATAAGTCTGTAAGAAATGTTAAAAAATGTCAAAATACTTCATTCTAAATGTCCAAGTTCCCCCAAACATTTTACAAACATCTTAGCCAAATATACCATGTTTGGTCTCATGTAGGAAGTATGTATTCATGTGGTCTGAACCCTCCCTCCCTCCGCCGCCCCTGTGTGTGTGTGTGTGTGTGTGTGTGTGTGTGTGTGTGTGTGTGTGTTGGGCAAACTGACTGCATGAAAGTCAGGAGAGGGTATAATGGAACAAGGTATAATGAAGAAGTAAGGCATGTTAAGGAGAGTAAAGGTCAGAAGAAATGGAAGGGAAGGAGAGAGGAATAAAAATTAAGGAACAGGGAGAGTAAGCAAGGGGAAAAAAGTGGGAAAGATTGAAAAAATATAAAGATAAACGTTGGTAAATTAGAGAGATACATGGGGGGCGAGAGGGAGAGATAGGGGTAGTGAGTAATGAATGGAAGAAGGGGTATTGAGTAATGGAATGAGAGCCCCATACTGGAAGGGGTCCCCCCAGCTGTGAGCCATGTCCCAAAGGCCTCACAAAGGAGATCAGACACCAACATAAGTTACTACCCAAGTTAACGAGTGAGACAGAGGCACTCACCAGAGGCACTCACCAGTGGCAATCACTTCGAGATCCTCACCAGAGGCCCTCCGCGAAGTCAACCAATTACTACCACAACTCCTTGAGAAAAAGATGATAAACTCAGCTACGACACACAGCAATAAAGCTTCTCTGGTGAAAGTGTTATTACTGCCCACAACTCACAACACATTTAAACACAGTGTGAGGGGCTGACACTTTAGACATGTTGTGATTGTAGATTAATGGGTTTACGGGGTTGTGGTTTCATTAGACTTCACTGTAGGTCTCCAGTAGAATTTTTTTGAGATGTTGCACTATAGAGGGAAGAGGAGATGAGTCTATGAGTTTTTATGTGTTTTTGTGTGTATGATTTTAAATATATATTTTTAAGTTTTATCTTCTTGAAGGTCTTCATTTTAATGTCTTCTTTATATCCAGCGTCTTGAAGTTTATTATCGTCTTTATTATCATCTTATATATTTTTGTTGCAATGTTCATCGTCTGGTCATTACTTTTATGTTTATGTATTCTGTTTATGTAATTCTTCTTTATCGTTACTATCTTCTTAATCTTTAACATCATCTTCATCTCCACCACCTTTACTGTCACCATCTTTATGGTTAGCATCTTCATTATTGACAACATCTTTAGTATGTCATCATTTTCACACACACACACACACACACACACACACACACACACACACACACACACACACACACACACACACACACACACACACACACACACACACAATATGACACAGCCGAGGCGCCAATATCCGGGAAAGATGTATCAGGGTGAAGAGCACCTCGGGCCACTTGAAGTGAACACGATCTCGGAGAAGAAGTGTTTCCAAACACCATAAGTGCACTTAAATGAGAGCAAACACACACTCGCGTGAGTCTCTGCACGCACTAAAGAGCCACACACACACACACGCGCAGGATTCTTACTCCAGCTGTTTGTTTCCCGTATCAAAACGTAAATAAAGATCATAATAAAAATAAATTGATATATACAGATTGTAAATTAATAAATATCCAGGGGAGTGCGCGCGCGCGCACACACACACACACACACACACACACACACACACACACACACACACACACACACACACACACACACACACACACACACACACACACACACACACAGTTATCAGCATGGTAAAACTAACCATGAAATTAATCTTCAGAATAATGCTATCTGTGAAGGTTTAAAGTATAATCCTAAATGAGAAGTGGGAAGAAGGGAGAGAAGGAGGGAGAGGCAAGGTAAGACAAGAAAGGAAAGAAGAGGGGGAAGTAGGGAGTGAGAAATGGGGGTAAAGAGAGAGAGAGAGAGACAGATAGCCTTACAATGCTACCACAAAACCATTCTCAAAACTGTAAGTTCACTCAGAATACTACAAGGCTCTCTCCTTGCTCTCACCCCCTTCAGCTACCCCCCTCTTAACAAATGTAAATACTCCATCTAAAAATACACGTTTTGCACCCTAAGAACCTGGGACCAGATTCACGAAAGCACTTACGAACTTGTACATCTTTTCTCTATCTTTGGCGGCTTTGTTTACAGTTATTAAACAGTTCGTGAGCTCCGAAGCAACAGGAGGCTGTTTATATCAATAACAACAGTTAAATGGGAAGTTTTCATGCTTGTAAACTGTTTAATAAATGTAACCAAAGCCGTCAAAGATTGAGGAAAGATGTACACGTTCGTAAGTGCTTGCGTAAGTGCTTTCGTGAATCTGGCCCCTGTCTTTTACAAATGTGCTTGTACATCGTTGGATATTTCTCAACTACACACTATGGAGTAATGTCCAATTTACATGCGATTCCTTCCCGATAGATATTTGGTAATCCTTGTACTCTGTCTACCCCGTATGAGTCTATTGTTGCTAATTGGAGTGGCAATTATACTGGCTTTGTTGTTGTTGTTGCATTTTTTTATTTTGTAAGGATACTGACCATGTCTGTAAACTCGTCCACTTTACATTGCATAAACACAGGTCAGTTTACATTGCAAATATCCCGATTTAAATTATGAAGTTATTTAACTTGCCTGTTGTGTCTGGCAGTTTGTTACTCTTTACCATACGGTATATTCAGTTGACTTACTTGTAAATATGTGTAAACAAGCATGACGCCACTCCCAAGGCAGAACTTGTTGATTGTCAAATATTGAAGAATGTGTAGTTATGGAGGCGATGAGTCACAATAACGTGACTGAAGTATGTTGACCAGACCACACACTAGAAGGTGAAGGGACGACGACGTTTCGGTCCGTCCTGGACCATTCTCAAGTCGATCGTAGTTATGGAAACTCAAGGAGTAACGATCTCTCACGATAAAGAGTCAGTTCCTTCACATATTTCCCAAGTTAAAAGCTGTTTCCTTATCTAGGTTTATTCTCAAGCCTGATCACAGCGTCAGTTTTATTATATATGGTATTTATCGATCGTAATGATGCCTCGCACAGAATTCATGTTGGCTACAGGGTGAGGCAGGAGTTATCTGTGGACCAGAGCTACAGGGTGAGGCAGGAGTTATCTGTGGACCAGAGCTACAGGGTGAGGCAGGAGTTATCTGTGGACCAGAGCTACAGGGTGAGGCAGGAGTTATCTGTGGACCAGAGCTACAGGGTGAGGCAGGAGTTATCTGTGGACCAGAGCTACAGGGTGAGGCAGGAGTTATCTGTGGACCAGAGCTACAGGGTGAGGCAGGAGTTATCTGTGGACCAGAGCTACAGGGTAGAACAGGATCCACCAGTATGTGTACAGTGAGGGCTGGAGTGAACAGGTATACAGTGAGGGCTGGAGTGAACAAGTGTACAGTGGGGTCTGGAGTGAACAGGTATACAGTGAGGGCTGGAGTGAACAAGTGTACAGTGGGGTCTGGAGTGAACAGGTATACAGTGAGGGCTGGAGTGAACAAGTGTACAGTGGGGTCTGGAGTGAACAGGTATACAGTGAGGGCTGGAGTGAACAAGTGTACAGTGGGGTCTGGAGTGAACAGGTATACAGTGAGGGCTGGAGTGAACAAGTGTACAGTGGGGTCTGGAGTGAACAGGTATACAGTGAGGGCTGGAGTGAACAAGTGTACAGTGGGGTCTGGAGTGAACAGGTATACAGTGAGGGCTGGAGTGAACAAGTGTACAGTGGGGTGTGGAGTGAACAGGTATACAGTGAGGGCTGAAGTGGACAAGTGTACAGTGGGGTGTGGAGTGAACAGGTATACAGTGAGAGCTGGAGTGGACAAGTGTACAGTGGGGTCTGGAGTGAACAGGTATACAGTGAGAGCTGGAGTGGACAAGTGTACAGTGGGGTCTGGAGTGAACAGGTATACAGTGAGAGCTGGAGTGGACAGGTGTACAGTGGGGTCTGGAGTGAACAGGTATACAGTGAGAGCTGGAGTGGACAGGTGTACAGTGGGGTCTGGAGTGAACAGGTATACAGTGAGAGCTGGAGTGGACAAGTGTACAGTGGGGTCTGGAGTGAACAGGTATACAGTGAGAGCTGGAGTGGACAAGTGTACAGTGGGGTCTGGAGTGAACAGGTATACAGTGAGAGCTGGAGTGGACAGGTGTACAGTGGGGTCTGGAGTGAACAGGTATACAGTGAGAGCTGGAGTGGACAGGTGTACAGTTAAAAAAAGATACAGTTTACAATTAGAGCGTTGAGACTTACATTGGCAAAACAAATAACCCCAAAAAAGGAATAATGGAATTGTTGATCACTGATGAAGTGATAACCTTGGTAGTGACCAGTGATGAAGTGATAACCTTGGTAGTGACCAGTGATGAAGTGATAACCTTGGCAGTGACCAGTGATGAAGTGATAACCTTGGCAGTGACCAGTGATGAAGAGATAACCTTGGCAGTGACCAGTGATGAAGTGATAACCTTGGCAGTGACCAGTGATGAAGGGATAACCTTGGCAGTGACCAGTGATGAAGGGATAACCTTGGCAGTGACCAGTGATGAAGTGATAACCTTGGCAGTGACCAGTGATGAAGTGATAACCTTGGCAGTGACCAGTGATGAAGTGATAACCTTGGCAGTGACCAGTGATGAAGTGATAACCTTGGCAGTGACCAGTGATGAAGGGATAACCTTCAGAATAATGGTTTCAAAGGTCAACATAACACTCAAAGACAACATAAGAACATTAACTTGCTAACACTTGTGACCGGCAGTCTCGCTTCATGCAGGTCGGCGTTCAATCCCCGACCGTCCAGGTGGTTGGACACCATTCCTTCCCCCCCCCCGTTCCATCCCAAATCCTTATCCTGACCCCTTCCCAGTGCTATATAGCCGTAATGGTTTGGCGCGCTTCCCCCTGATGATTTCCTTCCTTCCTTGCTAACTCTTGTAGTGAAGCATTTGAGTAAACCATTGACCTCATGTCTAACCACCCTGCGTGTCTCAGGTCAAGAACCTTATTAAATAAGACTACGAGATTCTTCCGCAGTTAGCTATAGTGCTTTTATTATATTTGATAACTCTGGTTTGCATTCCTTGGATTGCAACCATGCATTTGGTAACGTCGAATTGAATTCCTAATAAATTGAAAGTTATTCAGGCAATTTTTGTAATGTTCGTATCTTGTAGTTGTATCATATATGCATGTAGACGGTCCTAGACAGAGCCTTGATTTTTTTATTTATTGTTAGAGTAAAGCGCCAAGCCATTACGACTATATAGCACTGAGAAGGGGGTCAGGATAAGGATTTGGGATGGGAAGGGGGGAAAGGAATGGTGTCCCAACCACTTGGACGGTCAGGGGTTTGAACGCCGACCTGCATGAAGCGAGACCGTCGCTCTACCGTCCAGTCCAAGTAGTTGGACAGGAAGAGCCTTAAGGCTTTCGTCCAACACCCACTCCTGACTTCATTACTGTGTGGTAAATGCTTTCATCCGGGTTAAAATGGTCTTCTTTAATACCACGAGGCTCTTATCTTACCAATATTTCACATTAAGGAACCAGAAGACCCTTCTTAGAGGACTATAGACTTCTATAGATTATAGACGAAGATTGAGGACTTCTTAGGAGGACTATAATTCAGCAATATTCGCCATTGCTTCAGAAATGCTTGAAAACGAGAAGAAGAAATTTACCAATATATCTCAAGATATATCTATATATATTGAGATATATGTTGCAATATATCTCCTCTTGCCACATATATCGTGATCCTTTATTAACCTGTGTTTGCAAGATGACTAGGGTCTGCATTTTGAGGTTATCCTGCAAAGAAATATTTCCACAGGTACACAACATCACAATCCTTACCACTATCAACTGCCTCAACTACAATTCACCTAATTGGAGGATGGTTTGATGCTTGTGACCTAATCTCATTTTTGTTTATATATATTTTGGGGAAGTTTCGCAACCTTTCACGATTTGGTCACGATGTTTGATTGTATTGATTTATTGAATATTCACGATAAGAGTGTGCTAAGCTTTTCTTTACATTATTTACATCCTTGTGACAAATTTTTGCGATTGTTCTCTCTCTCTCTCTCTCTCTCTCTCTCTCTCTCTCTCTCTCTCTCTCTCTCTCTCTCTCTCTCTCTCTCTCTCTCTCTCTGTCTCTGTCTCTCTCTCTCTCTCTCTCTCTCTCTCTCTCTGTCTCTGTCTCTGTCTCTCTCTCTCTCTCTCTCTCTCTCTCTCTCTCTCTCTCTCTCTCTCTCTCTCTCTCTCTCTCTCTCTCTCTCTCTCTCTCTCTCTCTCATAATAATGTGGTGATAGCCATTCTGCCAAGATGATGCTAAAAGTCGGGAGAGACAAGGGATTACATTTTGTATTTTTATTAGTAATACAGTTTTATGTGTTATTAAGGCATAATGTTGGTGTTGTAATCTCAGAGAAGTGCTTTCCCACGCTATAATATGTTTTTCCCACGCTATGGTATATTTTCCCACGCTATGGTATATTTTCCCACGCTATGGTATATTTTCCCACGCTATGGTATATTTTCCCACGCTATGGTATATTTTCCCACGCTATGGTATATTTTCCCACGCTGTAGGAGGCAATGGTGCTCTACTTACATTATTGCATTTGATACATGATTATTCTGACGTTTAAAGATTCGTCAGCCCTGGTATTACTGACATCACGGATATCTGGCTCTGACATCCCCCCCCCCGCCATCACCTACTACCCACCACCACCATCACTACCATTACTACCCCTCCCCCCCCCTCCCTCCACACCGCGACCCGCTGCCTCTCCTCTTCTCCTTTGCTGTGATGGAACTGGTGTCTGGATGGTGCGATAAGAGTGTCCACTGTAGCTAAGGTCTGACCTGAGGAGATAGAGCACACCCTGCCTAATTAGACCACCCTCGGAGACGCTACGGAAAACTGCCGTTAATACACTGACGGATGACAGCGTGGATCATTGACGGATGACAGCGTGGATCATTGACGGATGATAGTCTTGGCTTCTCGTAAAAAAAGTATTTCTCTCTCTCTCTCTCTCTCTCTCTCTCTCTCTCTCTCTCTCTCTCTCTCTCTCTCTCTCTCTCTCTCTCTCTCTCTCTCTCTCTCTCTCATCTGCTAAGATTCTTCTTGAAGAGAAGAGAATGTCAAGAAGATTCGTCTTGACAATTCCAGAGACTCCTCCAGCGATGACAGAGGACATTGGATATCATTTGGATTGAAAATTTCAATTACTTCCAGGTCATTGTCCTCGATGTTTGGGAAGTGAGTTCGTACCTAGAATTTCCACCGGCAGATATATATATATATATATATATATATATATATATATATATATATATATATATATATATATATATATATATATATATATATATCTTGTTAAGGTGATATATTATTTCGTGGTGTCTATAAGTTACTATTTATGAGTGAGTTATGATGTGTAGTTGTGTATGTTTTTATACTCATCCATTTGAGTTTAAAGTTCGAACTTCAGCTTCTGGGCTCCGACATTCCAGCTGGTGGTTATCGTGACTCCCAAACCCCAAAGTGGCTATCATATCTGCCATTACAACTGGGTGCTGAGTTGGCTTCTATAGCTTCACCTATTCTCCTTTGGTCTCGCTACCTTCAAACTTCACCACAACTCCTTATGTTCATCTCGGTGTCCAGCTTAAATGATTTTGAAGTTTCAATTGCTATGGGGATCTGGTATGCCTCAATCATGTTTTCTTTTTCCAGTGTTTTGAGACCAAGTGTCCTCAATTTGTCTTAAATTTTTGTCTTATGTCCAGGATTTGCCTCGTTGAAAATTTATGTTCGTACTCCAGCTATGGTTTGTATTTTTCCCACGTGAGAATCCATGCTGAAGCTGCATACTCTGATACTGGTATCACGTAGGTGGTGTCCTGGGGTTATCCTGCTTAATCGTTCACCTGTTGTAAGGTTGAGAGTGGTGTCCAATCACAGTTTTCCTGTGATGACTCTGTGCTGTATCTCCATCATGTCAGGTCTCTATGATATTAGACCCATCATGTCAGAACCCCTCATGTCATCCCACTCACGTCAGACCTCTTAATTCAGACCCTTTAGATCAGGCCCCAGGCTGACAATCAGTCTCATTCCCCCTCGTTTAATCCTCAAAGATCATTTTTCCTGAGAAAGATGGATATTTTACTTAAGGGGGGGGGGAAGGTGATCCACTACCCCTCCCCCACCCCGGCGATTCCAAGAACAACTCCTTCCCCTTCTCTTCCAGTTCCACCCACTTTCTATAGACTCCCCTCCCCCCACTGTCCTACCCTACAGCAACCCCACTGAACCCTCCAACCCCCAGAACCCCCTCCCCCAGAACCCCCCTCCCCCAGAACCCCCTCTTTCAAAAACCCCTCCCCCCATAGGTTTCAAGCCAAAAACGTGATATGTCACGATTTAGTCTCCTTTTCCAGTTACTAATTATGGTTTAAAAACTGGAAGGAATATATGAGATGGAAAGAGGGGAAAGATACTTCAGAAAAGTGAAGATAAAGTCAACAAGTAATTTCCTCCTCCTCCCGGCACAAGACTTTCAGTACCAGAAATGGTTGTTTCTAAATTTGCATATTAGAAAATAGTTCATTCACTTTGCAAATTAAAGCGAGCTACTGAATCCCAGGTTTGTCCTGTGTGTGTGTGTGTGTGTGTGTGTGTGTGTGTGTGTGTGTGTGTGTACTCACCTATTTGTACTCACCTATTTGTGCTTGCAGGATCGAGCATTGACTCTTGGATCCCGCCTTTCTAGCTATCGGTTGTTTACAGCAATGACTCCTGTCCCATTTCCCTATCATACCTAGTTTTAAAAGTATGAATAGTATTTGCTTCCACAACCTGTTCCCCAAGTGCATTCCATTTCCCCACTACTCTCACGCTAAAAGAAAACTTCCTAACATCTCTGTGACTCATCTGAGTTTCCAGTTTCCAACCATGTCCCCTCGTTCTGTTATTATTACGTGTGAACATTTCATCTATTTCCACTTTGTCAATTCCCCTGAGTATTTTATATGTCCCTATCATATCTCCTCTCTCCCTTCTTTTCTCTAGTGTCGTAAGGTTCAGTTCCTTCAGCCGCTCTTCATATCCCATCCCTCGTAACTCTGGGACAAGCCTCGTCGCAAACCTCTGAACCTTCTCCAGTTTCTTTATGTGTTTCTTCAGGTGTGGGCTCCATGATGGCGCGGCATACTCTAAGACGGGTCTCACGTAGGCAGTGTAAAGCGCCCTAAAAGCCTCCTCATTTAGGTTTCTGAATGAAGTTCTAATTTTCGCCAGTGTAGAGTACGCTGCTGTCGTTATCCTATTTATATGTGCCTCAGGAGTTAGATTAGGTGTCACATCCACTCCCAGGTCTCTTTCTCGAATCGTTACAGGTAGGCTGTTCCCCTTCATTGTGTACTGTCCCTTTGGTCTCCTGTCACCTGATCCCATTTCCATAACTTTACATTTACTGGTGTTAAACTCCAGTAGCCATTTCCCTGACCATCTCTGCAGCCTGTTTAAGTCCTCTTGGAGGATCCTACAATCCTCGTCAGTCACAACTCTTCTCATTAATTTTGCGTCATCCGCAAAATTGTGTGTGTGTGTGTGTGTGTGTGTGTGTGTGTGTGTGTGTGTGT
The DNA here is from genome assembly GCF_040958095.1 of Procambarus clarkii. NCBI lineage: Eukaryota > Metazoa > Arthropoda > Malacostraca > Decapoda > Cambaridae > Procambarus > Procambarus clarkii. The sequence goes on along the minus strand of NC_091242.1, from coordinate 3,068,406 downwards.
GTGTGTGTGTGTGTGTGTGTGTGTGTGTGTGTGCCTATACTGACCTAGTTGTGCTTGCGGGGGTTGAGTTTCGGCTTTTTGGTCCCGTCTTTCAACTGTCAGTCAACTGTTATACATGTTCCTGTGTGTGTGTGTGTGTGTGTGTTTGTGATGGGTTAAGTGTACATGTGTATGACACTGCATATCAAATTAGATAATCAAGAGTGTCTGAACCAATGAGTCAGATGGTCAGAGTGCACGAGACCAAAGCGTGTGAGTGCCATAGTGCCTGTGCCCGCTCGTTCGAGTTCCCTTTCACACGTATCTCAGGCCAAAGTGAAGGGTCTTACCCAAGTAGACTTTAACAGTGCTCGTTCGTAATGCCCCAGACCTTCCTTTAAGATATGTTGTCAGTCATGCATGTTGCTGTGTGGGTCTGCCAGGCCCTGTGTGAGTGCTGGAGCTTGAGGATGTGTTGGAGGGGGTCATATGAAGGTAGTGAAAGGTGGAGCCTAATCCCCGTAGAGTTTAATATAAAGTCTATCTCAAACTATCTGTAGTTGAATGCCGGACGCCTGAGGCTAGCCTCGCGTAACTTTGCATGGTGACATGTGATTGTGTGGGAGTATCATAGGGAGGTTAGGGTCAAACCGAGGGAGGGAAGCGCCAGACCAACCAGGCTGTAGTGGATATATGGACCTGCGGGCCGCTGCAAGCAACAGCCTGTTGAACTAAGCTATTAAAAGTCGAGCCTGGCCCCAGGTCGGTGAGCCTTGACCAATAGCTGCAGGTGTTCGGTTGAGGTGAGCCTTGACCAAGCACTGCATGTGTTAAGCTCCAGGTATTTGATAAGGGTAATTCTTTGTTAGGATCATTACGGTACAACTGCATCAAATCCCTAAGGTCAGTGATAATCTCAATATAACGAGCATAAAGCCTCTCTCTCTCTCTCTCTCACTCTCTCTCTCACTCTCTCTCTCTCTCTCTCTCTCTCTCTCTCTCTCTCTCTCTCTCTCTCTCTCTCTCTCTCTCTCTCTCTCTCTCTCTCTCTCTCTCTCTCTCTCTCTCCCTCTCCCTCTCCACTAGCCTTTATACACAAGATCTATATTAAAATACAGAGACAACGAGAGAGGGGGAGAAAGATATACAGAAAAATAAAAGGAGAGAAAAATCCCTTAACAATGGTCTTGTGTTTGTTTTTTCCAGCAGTCCTCGCCTCTGAGACAATGATACTGATGCTGTCTTTGTTCACCATCCCTCTGAGACAATGATACTGATGCTGTCTTTGTTCACCATCCCTCTGAGACAATGATACTGATGCTGTCTTTGTTCACCATCCCTCTGAGACAATGATACTGATGCTGTCTTTGTTCACCATCCCTCTGAGACAATGATACTGATGCTGTCTTTGTTCACCATCCCTCTGAGACAATGATACTGATGCTGTCTTTGTTCACCATCCCTCTGAGACAATGATACTGATGCTGTCTTTGTTCACCATCCCTCTGAGACAATGATAGTGATGCTGTCTTTGTTCACCATCCCTCTGAGACAATGATACTGATGCTGTCTTTGTTCACCATCCCTCTGAGACAATGATACTGATGCTGTCTTTGTTCACCATCCCTCTGAGACAATGATACTGATGCTGTCTTTGTTCACCATCCCTCTGAGACAATGATACTGATGCTGTCTTTGTTCACCATCCCTCTGAGACAATGATACTGATGCTGTCTTTGTTCACCATCCCTCTGAGACAATGATACTGATGCTGTCTTTGTTCACCATCCCTCTGAGACAATGATAGTGATGCTGTCTTTGTTCACCATCCCTCTGAGACAATGATACTGATGCTGTCTTTGTTCACCATCCCTCCAGCACATCACTTCCGGCCAGGGCCACCACCTGGATAACTAACTCACTGGACCTCCATGGAACAGTGCCACGAGGGGTAGGTTACTGGACCTGTATGGAACAGTGCCAGGAGGGTAGGTTACTGGACCTGTATGGAACAGTGCCAGGAGGGTAGGTTACTGGACCTGTATGGAACAGGTCCAGGAGGGTAGGTTACTGGACCTGTATGGAACAGGTCCAGGAGGGTAGGTTACTGGACCTGTATGGAACAGGTCCAGGAGGGTAGGTTACTGGACCTGTATGGAACAGTGCCAGGAGGGGTAGGTTACTGGACCTGTATGGAACAGTGCCAGGAGGGTAGGTTACTGGACCTGTATGGAACAGTGCCAGGAGGGGTAGGTTACTGGACCTGTATGGAACAGTGCCAGGAGGGTAGGTTACTGGACCTGTATGGAACAGTGCCAGGAGGGTAGGTTACTGGACCTGTATGGAACAGTGCCAGGAGGGGTAGGTTACTGGACCTGTATGGAACAGTGCCAGGAGGGTAGGTTACTGGACCTGTATGGAACAGTGCCACGAGGGTAGGTTACTGGACCTGTATGGAACAGTGCCACGAGGGTAGGTTACTGGACCTACATGGAACAGGATCAAGAATGGTAACTCACTGGTCTTGGAATTCCTATTTCAGGACCTTTGCACAGGTTGATTAAAAACAAACTTACAGAAATGAAACTTAATTACATGTATTTAAATTCTGCAATATCTGATTGATTTCCCAGGATGCTTGCTCGGGCAAACCAGTCCCAAAGTCACTCAGAAAAGACTCTTAGAACCTCACAGACGTTCTCAGGCAATACTGATTGGCGAAATATTTTACTTAGATAATCTTTACTATCTCTCAGCTTATTGATACATAATACAAATTATCAAGATAGATATAACTGGAAAATGCTAACAGATTACGAGTACTTAAAAACTTGGTGAATTTCCAGGCATGAATTTAATTGCAACTTTTTCGATAAAGCATTATGGGATCGAACCCAGTTCAGGGAGAGTCAATTCCCTGGCCGATCATTAACTGTTCGCCCCTGTTCACTCAGCAGTAATGGGAAACCAGGTTGTAAACCGATTGGCGGGTCGTGTTCCAGGGGGAAATGAGTAAGGATAGGCCTTAAGATGTGGTTTGGGAAGGGGAAAGCTCTACGGAGCCGTAAGTCATATTTTCTTGAACCCTACATCTTGCAAGATTGTTAATCTTAGCGTAAAAAATGATATACGTGGAGGGTTATATGGTGGTGCCTGGAGTAGTCTGCCTCTCGTCTCACAAGGCAGTGCCATCTAATATATTATTATATTAGAATATAATATAATATTTAATTATATTACATATTGGATGTACCAGAATCCAATTTGTAGTTGCTCGGGCAACTGCGATTGGAAATTATATAGTTCCTCTATGTATACAGCGAGGTAGGGAGAGATGGGTGGTGCACTTATCCCACTTTCACTCTTCTCTCTCCCCTTCCCACTCTCCCACCCCCCCCGCCCCTTCCCACTCTTCCCCTCCCCTTCCCACTCTTCCCCCAAGGCTTCCCACTCCCCCCCTTCCCACTCTCCCCCTCACCCCCAAGCTTCTTCCCCCTTACAATCTCGAACAGGCAGACATTTCCACATTATATATATATATATATATATATATATATATATATATATATATATATATATATATATATATATATATATATATATATATATATAGCCTATGTTCGTTCCATACTCCAGACCATTCCTCCTGCAAAGGAATATTCTCTCTCTTACTATAGATATATAATAGATATATAAAATCGTATAACCATCAAATACACATGAAACCAAAAGTTACTTTAGCCCTTTCGTGTTCAACAAAACATCTTGAGGATTATGAATTAAGAGCACAATACAGTTAAGGGAAATACATATCCAGGACAAGGAAGGTTACTGATGAGGTGGAAAGACCAAAGAGGTAACTGCAGAGGCTCTATATTGATCAATACATGTCAGTTCCTGAAGGTAATGTCCCCTATGAGAATGATTATCATGCCTAGTAATTCTCTATGATCGTTATTAATCGATAAACAATTAATCCAAGCTGTACAAAACAGTGCTAATATTCATGTTTTGTGGCTTTGTAATTTGGTTTAAAGCAGTTTCAATAAAGCAGTTTCGTATTAAAGCAGTTTCAATAAAGCAGTTTCGTATTAAAGCAGTTTCAATAAAGCAGTTTCTTATTAAAGCAGTTTCAATAAAGCAGTTTCGTATTTAAGCAGTTTCAATAAAGCAGTTTCGTATTAAAGCAGTTTCAATAAAGCAGTTTCAGCATTAAAGCACTGCAGCAGTAGTGTATTTTGTATTAAAGCAGTTTCAATAACAATACTAATAATGGTTAGTTTATTTCGGTTCCATTTTTAAGTGGTCAATTTAAAAACTTTCTTAGCAATAAAATTTCCAGACTGCTGTCTCCATAGATTCCACTTAGGAATTACCATGTATTGGTCAACAGGCCTTCTGCAGTTTCTTCCTTTCACATGTTTCATGAAAATTTTCCGTAGTTGTCTTGTCACAGATAAGAGAACTGCCAGATGCTGGGATCATCTCCCGTCCCGAGATGAGAGATGCTGGTAAGAAATACCTTCTCAAATAGCTCACATAAACCCGCTCTCCTATTGATTTTAAGCGCCCGAATACGGATATTGAAGCTACGTGGCTTGTGAAGAACAAGAGATAAGGGCTGTGTGACAGTTCCTTCCCTTGGGGCTGTGTGACAGTTCCTTCCCTTGGAGCTGTGTGACAGTTCCTTCCCTTGGGGCTGTGTGACAGTTCCTTCCCTTGGGGCTGTGTGACAGTTCCTTCCCTTGGGGCTGTGTGACAGTTCCTTCCCTTGGGGCTGCGTGACAGTTCCTTCCCTTGGGGCTGCGTGACAGTTCCTTCCCTTGGGGCTGTGTGACAGTTCCTTCCCTTGGGGCTGTGTGACAGTTCCTTCCCTTGGGGCTGTGTGACAGTTCCTTCCCTTGGGGCTGCGTGACAGTTCCTTCCCTTGGGGCTGTGTGACAGTTCCTTCCCTTGGGGCTGTGTGACAGTTCCTTCCCTTGGGGCTGTGTGAGAGGGCCTTCTCTGGGGGCTGTGTGAGAGGGCCTTTCCTGGAGCAGTGTGCCCTTTCCCTTGGGGGGGGATCTTTTACCCTTTCCCTTGGGGGGGGGGGGTTGGAGTTTTACCCCTTAAAACCTTTTCCACTCATTTCCGTCGTTCTTCCTTCTTCTTTATTGTAACGCTTAACCCATCCCGTAAAGAAATCTACCCCCCATCCCAGCCCCTCCCTCTTGAACGTTCTTACTCCCTCTCCCTTCACTTTTACCCGTGAACCTTCGTATCTTTCCCTGTAGTCCTCCACCTCTTCCTGCCCCTAAGTCGTCGTCCCTGATCTTCCCCTTCCACTGTACCATAATCCCTTCCATCCCTGCCTGAGCTCAGTCGGGCCACAGTTAACATCTTAGCGAACAAGAGGCAATACAAAATACGCTAATTAAGGGAGTCAGCCGAGGTCCCGTGCTGATAGGGTCTCGAGACTCCTCGATGTTGGTGGGGGAGAGAGAGAGAGAGAGAGAGAGAGAGAGAGAGAGAGAGAGAGAGAGAGAGAGAGAGAGAGAGAGAGAGAGAGAGAGAGAGAGAGTGAGTGTGTGTTGTGGTAGTGTAAGTGATTGTGGTGGTGTAGATGGCTGTGGTGGAGTAGGTGGTTGGGGTGGTGGTGTA
>NC_091242.1:3055287-3057787 GCF_040958095.1 Procambarus clarkii | reverse complement strand
CAGCAGCTAGGAAAATGAGAGAGCTGAGACAAGCCCACAAATATGAACATATATAGAGGAGTGTCCAACAGGCTTGACTTCGAATCTCCTCACGTGAGAGAGATGGGAGAGGAGATATATCCGGATGAGAGAGATGGGAGAGGTATACCCTAACTGCACACGCCTAGTTGTGCCTGCCAGGGGTTGAGCTTTAGTTCCTTGGTCTCGCCTCTGTCTTCAATCGACTATTGTAGAGGATCGCGAGCCAATTATTTATGTATACTTATATGAATATACGTGCTTGGGCATGCGTTTGGGGATATACATATATGTTTATAAGTGATTTAGAATATGTATGCTCGGGTGGGAGGGAGGAGGACCATGTATGTGTGTGTGTGTATAGTAGTATGTGTACGTGTGTGTGTGTGTGTGTGTGTGTGTGTGAGAGTATATATGTGTGTGTGTGTGTGCATATGTAGCCATACAAGATATCAGCTGCTACACGCTCCGAGAACTAAAAAGAGGCATTCAGCCACCAGGGCTAAGAGAGAGAGAGAGAGAGAGAGAGAGAGAGAGAGAGAGAGAGAGAGAGAGAGAGAGAGAGAGAGAGAGAGAGAGACGGGTGGTGGGGGGGGGGGGTTCTCAAGCTAAAAAAAAAAATCACGATTATACCATGAACCAAAATAATTGGGAACATTTCCTAATTGGGTGTAATTATGTTTCCGCCTTGTTACAAAATATTTCTGAGAAAAGGACCACCTTCCCTTTCTGAAAGAAACCTTAAATTGGATATAAAACCCGCCATTAGGAGAACGGGAGACTATACGGCCCAACTTTAATAGAAAAAAATAATCTTATGAACACACATAAGTGATTAAAGTTTCAACTAAAAAAAACAAAAGGCATTCTCAAACTCACATGCGCCAAATCTTTGACGTAAAATTGAGAAGGTGCCCATAAATTATCCCTCTTCACATTTTCTATGCATGGCTTCAGCGGCGCCTTTGACAGAGCTAATCTTCGAATCACCTGTGAGGAGGGGAAAATGCCTCTTAATCAACCAGATTCCCGCGGCAGATTCCCCTTAGCAAGTCGGTGAATGTAATTAGGTTACGATGGTGAAAATGTTTAAATGAAGGAACAGACATGGAAACGAGCTATGCAACAGGTGTACGTACACACACACACACACACACACACACACACACACACACACACACACACACACACACACACACACACACACACACACACACCAAAGAGCCAAAGCTCAACCCCCGCAAGCACAAATAGGTGAGTATACACACACACACACACACACACACACACACACACACACACACACACCAAAGAGCCAAAGCTCAACCCCCGCAAGCACAAATAGGTGAGTACACACACACACACACACACACACACACATACACACACACACACACACACACACACACACACACACACACACACACACACACACATGAAGAGCGGCTGAAGAAACTGAACCTTACGACACTAGAGAAAAGAAGGGAGAGAGGAGATATGATAGGGACATATAAAATACTCAGGGGAATTGACAAAGTGGAAATAGATGAAATGTTCACACGTAATAATAACAGAACGAGGGGACATGGGTGGAAACTGGAAACTCAGATAAGTCACAGAGATGTTAGGAAGTTTTCTTTTAGCGTGAGAGTAGTGGAAAAATGGAATGCACTTGGGGAACAGGTTGTGGAAGCAAATACTATTCATACTTTTAAAACTAGGTATGATAGGGAAATGGGACAGGAGTCATTGCTGTAAACAACCGATAGCTAGAAAGGCGGGATCCAAGAGTTAATGCTCGATCCTGCAAGCACAAATAGGTGAGTACAAATAGGTGAGTACACACACACACACACACACCCATCGTCAATTTGCGCCATTCAGGCATTAACTGTTGTTCAACTTGCCTCAATGGCGCAAATTGAGCCTCTTGTGTTTAGAGTTCGGCTGGTACCTCTTGAACATTGTACTTCCAAGACTCGGAAGAATGGATCAATATTGATCCATGCTTGTAACTTTTACTCCTTACTTCTCACCTAATTATATGTATAGGTTACTGACCTATGCCACTTACCTTTCACACCTCACCTAATTGTTTGTACCTGACCTCCCTGTGTTTTGAAGGTGTTTCAATTAGTCTAAGCTAATTGGAACATCTAGAGCCGCCAGTTTCCTCTTAAAATAAATAAAATGTTTGATTATATATTATATATATATATATATATATATATATATATATATATATATATATATATATATATATATATATATATATATATAGTGTGTGTGTGTGTGTGTGTGTGTGTGTGTGTGTGTGTGTGTGTGTGTGTGTGTGTGTGTGTGTGTGTGTGTGTGTGTGTGTGTGCACACGCGATACGCAGCCTCAGCTAACACTCTCCCCGCCCAGTGAATAAGTTGGCCTCAGAGGTGGAGGCGTTTGACTGCCCGTGATGTTGCTAATTCAAAGGCTCGGTGTAGCCTC
>NC_091242.1:3039399-3054787 GCF_040958095.1 Procambarus clarkii | reverse complement strand
GGAATCAAATGATAAATTATAAATAATAATAATTATAACATATTCAGGCCATATTAAAATATACACAAAGGCCTTGAAACATGTACACATCCCCTCACATGTATGTAGACAAATACACCCCATACATACACATACATACATATATCTCCACCTGCACACACACACATACACATATAGCTCGATCCACATGCACACAAAATCCTCTCCCCGGAGTCAAGTATCCCTTCCCCCCCTCCTCATCCCCCCCACCAAACATACAGTTACACATATGTACGTTTCCAACACATATACCTATACATGCATAAACACGTGACGTAACCTGAATGTCGTAGAAATCTTAAAACTTGTCGAGTATCTGGACAACAAGACTTGGTTATTGTATACGAAACAGCTGCAGTTCAAGGAGCAGGAAGTCAGTTGCAAGTTGTTGAATATGCAATATCTTGGTCCATGATTTAAAGGGACTTTGCTGTATCTTTGTTTATCCCTGCTCTCTCTCTCTCTCTCTCTCTCTCTCTCTCTCTCTCTCTCTCTCTCTCTCTCTCTCTCTCTCTCTCTCTCTCTCTCTCTCTCTCTCTCTCTCTCTCTTGAAGAAACATAAAATGAGAGAGTATGCAATTTTAATCTGGGTAAATAGGATAATGGGAGCTGGTGGAGAGGTGTGTGAGAGGAGATAAAGGAGGGTAGTAAAGAGGGGAGAGAGGAGAGAAGGGGAAGACAAGGGCTGGGAGATGCAGCATCACGGTACTCTAGCATCCTTCAGCCTGGGGGGCAGATAAGCTGGTCTGACGGCGCCTCCACTCTATAGGTCGAGTCCATACAGGAGACTGTGTCTCCCTTAAAGTGATTTGGTCCCCTAAGAGAGTGGTTCCTTGAGACAGTGGTCCCTGAGACAGTCTGCGTAAAGGAGATGCTCCACATTACTGGTCTCTTCCACACTCCCATCTCTTGGGACCTGGAGTCTTTCTTCCCTCCTTCCCTGCCCCTTCCGTCCTCGTCCCAGCACTTCCCTCCCTCTCCCTCACCCGTCCCTCTCCCTTCCCTCTCTCCCCCCCCATCCCCCCGTCCATAATTACACAGGCTCTAGACATGGCTACCATTACTCTTGCACATCTTGCTGCTATCTTCCTTGATATCGTATATTACATTTCTGAAGAAGCTTCACCGTTTATAACACAATACCAGCTTCTCGGGCGTTATCTAATCATTGTCACAACCGTTATTACCATAGATATGTAACGCTGCTGGCTAGCGATGTTTTGAGGACCGAGTAATGGTAACACTGTTTATTAGCGATGTTTGAGTACCGAGTATTGGTAACGCTGTTTATTAGCGATGTTTTCAGTACCGTGTATTGGCAACGCTGTTTTTTTAAGAGCTGTCAACATCACAACGAAGCCAATATGGCCGCCATTCTTGAGGCACTCAGGGGAGCTGGAGTGCACTCTCAGTACACACTATTCACCACGAGTAAATTTCCTTCATGAAACCAAGACGCAAAGAAAAAGTGTCAACAAAATGGAATGCAATATTGTTCATGCTAGCGCTTTCATTAGACCTCCATGCACTGGGGCTGGCTGGTCGGTACAGCGATGATAACACGCTTCCTGCAGGTCCTCGTTCGATCCCCCGATGGTCCAAGGGGTTGAGTATCATTCCCTCCCTTCCGTCCATATATCCCAGCTCCTCTTCCGTCCTCATTTCCCTTCCATGTCCGATATAGCCATGTTGAGCGCCGTTTTCTCGTAATTCCTTTCCCTTCACTCGTTAGTCATTCCATTACGCGTCTTACACGTGACGTTACGTATCAACAACGTAGGTAACCAGCGTAATGGTAAGTATATAGTTGGGTAAACACCAGGGTAATCACCCAGGATAGTTAACTAGAGGGATTATCCACCTCGCACATTGGTTGGGCACTGGAGGCTGCAGCCGAGGCTGGCACCTTGCTGTATGCCTCAATTAGCTTTTAATTGAAATGTGTGTGTGTGTGTGTGTGTGTGTGTGTGTGTGTGTGTGTGTGTGTGTGTGTGTGTGTGTGTGACTGCTTCTACAAGATGAACATTACAAAACGTGAACTGTTGGCTGAAACAGTCCATTTTTTTACGTTCGACCAAATAGCTGCATTAAGTACTATGATTTTTAGTGGGCTCCAGGTGTTGGTGGAGTCGCAAGATTGATTGATTGAAGATTAAGCCACCAGGAGAGGTGGCATGGGCATGAGTAGCCCCGTAGATGGTAGATATTTGGGGGTGACTGTGATGTTTGGTCAGGAGATTCAGCACCGCTCCTGTGCCAGGTAAGTCCACAACGGGCTCACCATAACGCGTGCTACTTGGAACTTGTTCCGAGTAGCTGAATCTTAAACAATAACAGATGTTTGGTGATGTAACACCTTGAAGTGTCTCCGAGACGTCAGAACCACTTGGGTTATATTACAGCGACAAGGGGGGTGGGGGGCTGGGAGGTATTCTCCGGGACTCTGACTTAAGACTAATTAGATATTAGTCTCATTAACTCATAGCTTATTAACTGCCTTGTCGGCCGGAATACAACCGGATCCCTTTGATTTGGTGATACTGTAATTTGTTCCTCACGATGAGTTGGTCTGGGTGTCCATGTACGTGTGTGTGTGTAATTACCTAAGTGTAGTTACAGGATGAGAGTTACGCTCGTGGTGTCCCGTCTTCCCAGCACTCTTTGTCATATAACGCTTTGAAACTACTGACGGTCTTGGCCTCCACCACCTTCTCACTTAACTTGTTCCAACCGTCTACCACTCCGTCCGGTGTGTGTGTGTGTGTGTTTGCACTTCGTGTTATTTTCTCCGTTGTTTTTTCCGCATGTGTTTATTCATGATCTTTGCTTCATGGTATTGTTTGTTGAACCAAGGATTGTTGCGTCAATGGCAGCAGTCAGGCAAGGATCAACAGTCAGTTCATATTACCTGTCCATCCATAAACCAACAGTCAGCCCCCGCCTCCAGGGGACCGTCTGCATCTATAGCGACCCACAAGATAGCAGCTAAGAGTAACATCTTTTGCGATGCTGGCCTGGTTGGCCCGTATGTTGATAAAAGAAATCCAGCTGATATCTGCTTCGGCCATAACATTTGGGTTATGTCTACTCTTACGTCTTTCACCTCTTCTCAAGCCACATTTCTTGAGAAAATAATTCTCCGGTTCCTTCAGTCTATCCTCATAACTTATCCCTCTCAACTCTGGCACTAATCTAGTAGCAAACCTCTGCACATTTGTGTATTTTAGTTTTATGTTTCACAAGGTGTTCCAAGCTGGTGCTGCATATTCCTGTACTGGTCGAGGTCGTTGACATATTGTAATCAGGATGGGCCCAAGCACCGAGCCCTGTGGGGCTTCACATATAATCTCTCTCTATACTGTCTTCCCTCTCATTGTAACCATCTGGTTCCCGCCTGAGAGGTACTCTCTGCTTGATGGGGTTCTGGGAGTTCTTCTACTCCCCAAGCCAGGCCCGAGGCCAGGCTCGACTTGTGAGAGTTTGGTCCACCAGGCTGTTGCTTGGAGCGGCCCGCACGCAACACCGTAAGACTTACCGAAACATTAGCTTGCTTCTCTAGCTAGAGTAGGAGTCTCTTGTGACTGATACTAAGAAATGCTTTTTGACAGCTGAGAAATGTGTAATCTGTGTGTGTGTGTGTGTGTGTGTGTGTGTGTGTGTGTGTGTGTGTGTGTGTGTGTGTGTGTGTGTGTGTGTGTGTGTGTGTGTGTGTGTGTGTGTGTGTGTGGAGAGAGTTAGGACCTTCACTACAGCTCCAGGATCAGATCAGACAACAGATTGAATGTGCACTTTTTGCAGCTTTCGTGTCTGGAATAGTGTATACTCTGCAATAAAAGTTATGAAGTGACCTATTTCTCTTTGTGTATTCACCTAGGTCACCTAGTTGTATTCACCTAGTTGTGCTTGCGTGGATTGAGCTTTGGCTCTTTCGGCCCGCCTCTCAACTATCAATCAACTGTTTTCTCTCTCTCTCTCTCTCTCTCTCTCTCTCTCTCTCTCTCTCTCTCTCTCTCTCTCTCTCTCTCTCTCTCTCTCTCTCTCTCTCTCTCTCTCTCTCTCTCTCTCACACACACACACACACACACACACACACACACACACGCAGGAATAATCAGTAAAACACGTGATTCGGTTATGTGTAACTTAAATAATCGTAGGCCTACCATAGCACATATATGTACTATATTAGGCCTAAGATGTCCCGTATCAGGTCTAGAAAGGTCAGGTTAAGTTCTCTTTGCAACATTAATAAACAAAACTTTTCCGGTTTGTCCAAATTTAATAGTACCGATTTCTACTTTATAACTCCTTTTTACGTCAATATATATATATATATATATATATATATATATATATATATATATATATATATATATATATATATATATATATATATATATATATATATATATATATATAGCTTTGTCTCTATCCAGTTATTTATATTTGTTTCATATTTTCTTAGGGCTTATTCCTCTGTATATCTGTCTCAACTACTCTTTCTTCCACTGCAGGTCCATAATCCACATTCTCATCCAACATCCCTTCCCCTCTCTCCCTTCCCCTCTCTCCCTTCCTCTACTATCTCCATCGCTCTTCTGTCTTCCTCCTTTCTCTCTCCCCCCCCCCCCTCACTTCTCACTACCCAATCCACACGGTTCAAAACATTCCTCTGACTTCTGTAGTCAAGATGCTTCCATTAACATCTTAAGAGGGAAAGATTCTCCATCTTCGACGTTCTCCATCCCCCCTCCTTCCCCCCCCCCTTCCTAACTCCCCCCCTTTCCCCTCCCAACTCCCCCCTTTCCCCTCCCAACTCCCTCCCCTCCTCCTTCCCTTCTCCTTCTTCGCTCCAGGTTTTCGACATTTACCAGAATAATGGCTTAATGGTCAAATTCTGTCTTAGGTTATACTCACTATCAGGAATGTTTAAATTATTGTCTCAAGAACATAGTTATGTACTCAAAACAATTTTATTTTGTTTCTTTTCATCAGCTGATAGAAAAGACAATGTTGCCATTGTATATTTATGGCAGAATATTATGGCGATTTTATGGCAGAATGTAAGCTTCCCTACGGGTATGCGTGACTGAGAAGGTGTCTTACGACGGGTCGTATAAGTCTTACGATGTCGGACTCAGCATTGGGCAGTGATAGACTCACCAAGGCTGCCTGTGTGTGTGTGTGTGTGTGTGTGTGTGTGTGTGTGTGTGTGTGTGTGTGTGTGTGTGTGTGTACTCACCTAATTGTGCTTGCGGGGGTTGAGCTCTGGCTCTTTGGTCCCGTTGTGTGTGTGTGTGTGTGTGTGTGTGTGTGTGTGTGTGTGTGTGGAGACAAGGATGATAAATTAGGTAACAGGCGGACAACGGAAGAATTAGTACATACTGCGTTAACCAATAGACTTCACTTTAATTATGAGGTCGTACAAGAACGGGTCACTACTAACCGGTCACGATGTGTCACTGATCGTAAACAATCAGACAGACACGTTGAGAGCCTGACATCCCTCAGCATCCGGCCCCGGATGTTGATCATCTGATGTTCCATCTCCACCATCATCTCGGCAATATGCTCCATCTCAAGCCACCTCCAGACGAACCTCCTGCCCAACGACCCCATAATTTGAGAGAGAGAGAGATAGATAGAGAGAGAGAGACAGAGAGAGAGAGAGAGAGAGATAGAGAGATAGAGAGAGAGAGAGAGAGAGAGAGAGAGAGAGAGAGAGAGAGAGATCCTGTGGTCTAAATCAGTTCTTGAGATTCAGTTTATTTTGCTTTCCCTGATTGGGCTCCTAAAGTTTTAGTTAAAGAAATATAAAAACGCACAAGAAACTTTGGTTAAAAAATCTACTTCCTTTACCCCGGACCGGAAACCGCCGCCTTCCCCACCGTCACTGACAGCTATCCTTGACAGTCACAGACAGCAGACTGGGACAACAACAACAGCCTTAGACAGAAGCCCTTAATGACACCCGAAGTAGTGTGATGTGTGGTAATGGTGTGATAGACAGAATACTTAGGAACTACAAGCACTTTGCCCCAAGAATGTAACACTTATATGCTGTGTTTACTCTATTAACCTGCAGTGTAAAATGGGGTTCGTGTACTATGATTTGTGGATTTGTACTCACAGGATTTGTACGCCCCCCTGAGGGACTTGAAGTAGAGGAGAGGTAGATATAGCCAAAGCTACTCTATCCCTTTGAAAAGTATTTGATTGTCTCAATGAACGTACTTGAACTTGAATGACTCCACTAACAACAGCGACACCCTGGCGTCAGCCAAGATATAAACATCGTGCATTCACAGAGTCTAGCAATTTTGACGAAATCAAAATACTGTGGTTATCAAGGTGCCATTCATGGCACTCCTTACCAGAGATGTTTTTCGTCTGGTGCTGACATGAAGACATCTAACTACGCAGTCCGTCTCAAGTTTATGTGTGAATACCAGCTAAATACCTCGGTGCTTTCCAAGGGCATTAAAAGACGTAAATGTCAAGTTTGTAAAGTTATGAATTTTTATGCAGATTATTATGTAAATTTTCCCGTGAGACTTTGCTGATAATCATCTCAAGTTTCTGCAAAGGGTACAAACTAAGACGCCATGTGATCTTGCAGGATCTGCAAGATCTCATGGATGACTGTGTAGCACTTGAAAGGAAGAGGAGGGGGAGGGGGGAGGACAAAGAGATGAGGTATGAAGACAGTGCCCTTGGACGGTTATCTTGAGGTAATCTTGAGATGATTTCGGGGCTTTAGTGTCCCCGCGGCCCGGTCCTCGACCAGGCCTCTACCCCCAGGAAGCAGCCCATGACAGCTAACACCCAGGTATCTATTTTACTGCTAGGTAACAGGGGCATAGGGTGAAAGAAACTCTACCCATTGTTTCTCGCCGGCGCCTGGGATCGAACCCAGGACCACAGGATCACAAGTCCAGTGTGCTGTCCGCTCGGCCGACCGGCTCCCTGCTCCGTGGACCGTCGGGAATCGAACACCGCGTCTGCACGATGAGAGGCCTTGGCTCTCCCGACCTGTCTAAATGTAGAGTCTGCTGATCTAGTGGATGTGGACTCAAAACACCAAACATCGGATAACGAACAAATCCACAAGGGCCGTGACGAGGATTCGAACCTGATAACATTTATTGCAACTATTAGCGAAGCCGATTTTTGTTTTTGTTTTATTAGATTATAGTTTCAGGTAACTTTTCTCTCCCAGCCTGGCCTGGATCCTGGCTTATTTGGTCCGTCAGGCTGTTACTTACAGCGGCCAGCACCACCACATTTCCAATACATCCCGGCATATACGGCGGCACTTGTACCAAGTTGTTCGGTTCTCTCTTCAACACGTCCACTTTCGTCCCGACAATATTTGTTATAATTGGTGGGAAAAAGTTGAAGAGTCGTGGGCGTCTGGAGTTCATGACACCTCTGCTTGTCACTGGATCTCTTCTGCACTTCCTCTCATACCTTTCACTCCAGTAAACTGTTTCTGATCTATTACCAACCACTCTCCTGAAACTGTTGCGAGGCGCCTTAATCTTATCCACCAAATGTTCCCGCCCAAATACCCGCTACTGTCAACAACCATTTCCCGCCATAAAACGTATATTACGCGTAGAGGATTTCGTCCCTTGGGCCAGTAAAAGATGGGTCGGTTCTGTGAAAAAGTGGCATGTGGATATCCAGCAACATTTAGTGCTTAAAGTAACTAATAGATGACAACAAGATTGCACCAAGTTGCAACGTCGTATGGGCTAATAAGCTTTCTGCAGCTACCTTCATTCTTAAGATTGGAGGGAGGGAATTATCTTAGGAAAGCGCCAAGCCATTACGACTATATAGCACTTGGAAGTGGTCAGGATAAGGATTTGGGATGGGACGGGGGGAAAGGAATGGTGCCCAACTACTTGGACGGTCCGGGTTGGGTCGAATACCACCAGGGGTCAGTCTTAAGCCCCCATCCTGTCCTTTGATCATCATTAAGGATCAGACCCATTAGAATCTATTCAAAATATATCGTTGTTTCCATACAAGACCAGAGTAACGAGGCTGTTACTGAGTGTATCACTAATTTCGTGAAGCCTCTCGTTACTAACTCCCTGAACCCTCTCACTGAGTGCTTCATTGACTGCTCGAACCCTCATTATATTTCCCATTGTCGAGGACCATAATACCGTACTTGGGAAACGTGCCCAATCGCTTTTGTTGTAACACTGTAAAAGTGTTTGGTTTAGTTTAATACATACATAGAGTACATGAGTCACAGACAAGGATCTGAGAGGCGCCAGTTTGTCGGCCTGAAACTCACACCTCAAAGCGTTAATGACCCCAAGTGACCTGAGGTCAGATCATGTGAATTTCACCTTACTTCTACTAATCTCTTAATTGGAGCCTGGTAGCCTTCAAACTTGCCGACGTTTAAGGAGTGGCTTGGTAGAAAGCCGGAGGCTATCTACTTGTGGGCGGAGTTAGCTACTAGGTTCCCCAATAAATACTCGGAGAACTACCGATTCGAGAGCATTAAGCAATAGGAGACCAGCCAGCGGAGCAGAACAGAGGCCAGCCGTCGAGATAGGCCGTCACCAGACGGGGGGTGACGCTGCCTGAAAATTGCAGACTCCCTCCCCCCCCTCTCTATTCAACTTAGACTCAGTCCTCGGTGAGGGAACATTTAGGTGACTTGGTCGTGTTTTACAAGTGTTGTGAGGATCAGGGGCAGTCAGTTGTAGTGTTCTCAGATTCTTGGAGGATGACTCACTCTGAATATTAATCTTTAACATTTTAATTGGATTGCTTAAGTTATGATACTTATCATGAAAAATATAATTGTGGAATTTATTATTTAAATGGACTTTATTTTGTTCCCTAGAGATTTTGAGTTGAGGTGAGAAAGCCTCTGTGGTTACTGGTTTCATGGTTTAGAATGAGTACATGATAAAGATGGGACCATACTAATAATGATCTCTTGATAAATCTTTGGTGAATATTGTGATACAGACAAGTTCCATTCCTTGTCTTGTATGTAATGATCATAAATGGATGGTGGCAGCATTTCGTCTTCTACTATCTACTCTTCTACGTCTACTTTCTACTCTTCTACTACTACCTATCTATTCCTCTCCCTCCACCCCTCTCTAAACTCTCACTTTCAGCTAATGACCCTCCTCGCTCCTCCCACCTCCCTACCTCTCACCCCAAACCCTCACTAATTACTTCACTATTCATTTCTTTCCTTTCGTTTTCTCTTATACGTTTGTGGCAATGATTCTGTATTCTAGAGTTCTCTCTAGAGTTTCGGGTAACTGGTCCAGTGACGGCGCCTTGTAGTCTTAGCACCTAGGTAGTCAAATACCTAGGTTACAAGGTGTTGAACGAGAGAGGTTGCCTTAGGGTCTCTGGAAGTGCTCTAGAATAGTTAGCTAACTGGGGACGGGATAACGGACTAGAGAGAGCTGTTTCCCCCGGCCTCGTTAGTTAACTGGGGGGTGGAATAATGGACAAGATAGAGCTATTTCCCCCACCCCCCGTTACAATGTCCTCTCTGAGGACTGAACCTGGGTCACTTGGGTGTGAGTCGGGGGTTATGTAGGGAGTTTGCTTCCAGAACATTTGTTCATTTTGTTCACTCCATTTTCCTACTACTAGACTGTGTGTACTTACCTAATTGTACTCACCTCATTGTGCTAGCGGGGGTTGAACTTTGGCTCTTTGGGCCCGCCTCTCACCTGTCAATCAACTGGTGTACAGGTTTCTGAGCCTACTGGGCTCTATCATATCTACATTTGAAACTGTGTATGGAGTCAGCCTCCACCACATCACTGCCTAATGCATTCCATCTGTTAACTACTATTACACTGAAAAAGTTCTTTCTAACTTCTGTGTGTGCGTTTGTGTACAATTATATGCCTCACAACGCCTGTCGCTTCTATCCTCACTTGTAATGACTTCTATCCTCATTTCTATCCTGACATGTAATGGATATATATATATATATATATATATATATATATATATATATATATATATATATATATATATATATATATATATATATATATATATATATATATATATATATAAAACAAGGCCACGAGTCGCTTCCATTCTGTCCATTAATTATGCATAAATATGTAATAAAAGTTAAGATTTAAAGGAAACTTTAACAGCATATATATATACACTGAGAAATACACCTCGGTGTATATTTACACGTTGATACACCTATGTATTATCTGGCTACGAGTATTCTGTTGCTCCAGAGACTCTCTGTTGATATCTGTTGCTCTGTTACTTTTTTCTTATAACAGAAACCCTCCACCTGGGCACGAACACTGTTGCCAGCCCTAAGTCCAGAAGCTAGCGAGGCAGACCTTGCCAATGTCTCTACTCCTCAAATAACTCCATTCAGAACGGAGTCAGTCGATTGATTGATTGATTGATGAAGATTAAGCCACCCAAAAGGTGACACGGGCATGAATAGCCCGTAAGTGGTGGCCCTTTTGAGCCATTACCAGTATCAAGAGCTGATACTGGAGATCTGTGGAGGTGCGACTGTACCCTGCGTGACGGGAGATGTCTCCCGTGAGAGTCAGTCACTCTATGACTCCTCAGAATGGATACCATTCCTTCCCTCTCCGTCCCATCCCAAATCCTTATCCTGATCCCTTCCCAGTGCTATATAGTCATGGCTTGGCGCTTTCCCGACAATTCCCTTCCCTTCCTTCACCTCAGCCCCTCACTGCTACCAGGAAATATCTCCCCCCTTCCCCCCTCCTTTCCCTCCCTTTCCCCCTCCTTTCCCCCCCTTTCCCCCCTCCTTTCCCCCCTTTCTCCTCCCCCTTCGCGGCAGTATTTGAGGACAAGTCGTGAGGCATTTACGACCAGCCGGTGGGCAGACGCATGCTAACACCGCTACTTCATGGAGATTCGAACCCCCAGGACTATTGGATTGCTTGCCCAATCAGGAAAGCACTCCACCAGCCCAAACAGTGAGGTAATGGATGAGGGAAGAGCAGGACTTGAGGACAGAAGGGAGGAGGAGGTATAAGACGATGATAGGGAGATATATAAGTAAGAAGTATTATCATCGTATAAGATGATGATAGGGAGAGGGGGATAGACAGACTGATAAAAGCAGAGAGGATAATCAAGGCGACTGAAGGAGAGGAGGAGAGAGAGACGTGGAAGGATGCAGAAGAACAGGAAAGGAGGGAGAGATAAGGAGTAGAGAAGAAGAACAATACTGAAATTGTAGTACTAAAGAAACAGACAGAAAGTGTAGAAAATGCGAAGAAAGCTACAAATTAACAACAAAACCAAAAAATATATAAGAAACTGGAGAGGTCCCAGCGTGAAGCCTTGTGGTACTCCTATTGTTAGTGGGGGAAGGGGAAAGACCAGAGAGGTTGAAGAGGTAATAGTCGAGAAGGAGAAGAGAGGTGAGGAGGAAGAGTAGTAGAAGGGCCAGTGGTTAGAGGTGACAGTGTCAGGATGTGGGTGCCTCCTCCCTATTAACTACGTCCCTTCCCCAAGCGTCGCACCCATCTCATTCACCGAGTCTTCGCTCCTTCCTCTCAATACTCATCGACCATACTAGCCTTCCGGGGCTCACACACACACACACACACACACAGACCCTACTAGCCTTCCGGGGCACACACACACACACACAGACCCTACTAGCCTTCCGGGGCACACACACACACACAGACCCTACTAGCCTTCCGGGGCACACACACACAGACCCTACTAGCCTTCCGGGGCACACACACACAGACCATACGAGCCTTCCGGGGCACACACACACACAGACCCTACTAGCCTTCCGGGGCACACACACACAGACCCTACTAGCCTTCCGGGGCACACACACACACAGACCCTACTAGCCTTCCGGGGCACACACACACAGACCCTACTAGCCTTCCGGGGCCCACACACACAGACCCTACTAGCCTTCCGGGGCACACACACACAGACCCTACTAGCCTTCCGGGGCCCACACACACAGACCCTACTTGCCTTCCGGGGCCCACACACACAGACCCTACTAGCCTTCCGGGGCACACACACACAGACCCTACTAGCCTTCCGGGGCACACACACACAGACCCTACTAGCCTTCCGGGGCACACACACACACAGACCCTACGAGCCTTCCGGGGCACACACACACACAGACCATACTAGCCTTCCGGGGCACACACACACAGACCATACTAGCCTTCCGGGGCACACACACACAGACCCTACTAGCCTTCCGGGGCACACACACACAGACCCTACTAGCCTTCCGGGGCACACACACACACAGACCCTACGAGCCTTCCGGGGCACACACACACACAGACCATACTAGCCTTCCGGGGCACACACACACAGACCATACTAGCCTTCCGGGGCACACACACACAGACCCTACTAGCCTTCCGGGGCACACACACACAGACCCTACTAGCCTTCCGGGGCACACACACACACAGACCCTACGAGCCTTCCGGGGCACACACACACACAGACCATACTAGCCTTCCGGGGTCACACACACACACAGACCCTACTAGCCTTCCGGGGCACACACACACACACACAGACCCTACTAGCCTTCCAGGGCACACACACACAGACCCTACTAGCCTTCCGGGGCACACACACACGGACCCTACTAGCCTTCCGGGGCACACACACACAGACCCTACTAGCCTTCCGGGGCACACACACACAGACCCTACTAGCCTTCCGGGGCACACACACACGGACCCTACTAGCCTTCCGGGGCACACACACACACACACACACACACAGACCCTACTAGCCTTCCGGGGCACACACACACACACACACACACACACAGACCCTACTAGCCTTCCGGGGCACACACACACAGACTCTACTAGCCTTCCGGGGGCACACACACACAGACCCTACTAGCCTTCCGGGGCACACACACACAGACCCTACTAGCCTTCCGGGGCACACACACAGACCATACTAGCCTTCCGGGGCACACACACACAGACCATACTAGCCTTCCGGGGCACACACACATTAGTTGGGTGTTGATTGATTAGTTGGTTGATTAGTTGATTGACGGTTGAGAGGCGGGACCAAAGAGCCAGAGCTCAACCTCCGCAAGCACAAATAGGTGAATACAAATAGGTTAACACACAGACCCTACTAGCCTACCGTACTCATCGCCTCTTCTCCATAATTGGTGTCTGTCTCAAAACAGTAAATGTTTATATATTTCATATACGCCCGATATTTGTTTCTGTTTTACCCGAATATACCCGAGGGCCACCATCTATAGCGGCCTCGACGAGGGCAGAAAGCCGGCGGTTTGTCAACGGTGCTCCTTCCCCCGTCCCCCCCACACCTCAAAACTCGTTCTTTAACTGGAGAGTGGAGGCTGTTTAATTGACAGGGGAAGCTATCTGGCGGACAGAGAGAGGGGGTGGAGGCATCTGATGGATAGAGGTGACATCTCGCTGAGAGTAGAGGCAACAGCAGCAGCAATGTCAACAGCAGCAGTGTCAGCAGCAGCAGCAGCAGCAATGATCATGCATCATGACCAGTCAGGGGTCGCGGGCTGCCAAAGGGACAAACAGCAAACGGCTAACTGTGGGGTAATTAGGCTCACACGCGGATAAATCTCTGCGCTTTTTTAATTAAAATTTCCCGCGTTAGGACCAGTGAGTTATCGGAAGTACCTCAATTTACTGTTCAAGCGGACAGCTGTAAGCTTAATTTGCAGTTTTTTTCAGCTTTCTTAGTTGTTATTGTTTGGGCAGTATACGTATAGAGACTTGTGCTTTGTTGTGTGGTAGTGTTGTTTGTCGGGACTTGTATTCACTTAGTTGTATTCACCTAGTTGTGCTTGCGGGGGTTGAGCTGTGGCTCTTTCGGCCCGCCTCTCAACTGTCAATCAATCATCTTTTTCACACACACACACACACACACACACACACACACACACACACACACACACACACACACACACACACACACACACACACACACACACACAGGATTGTAGGATCCTCCAAGAGGACTTAAACAGGCTGCAGAGATGGTCAGGGAAATGGCTACTGGAGTTTAACACCAGTAAATGTAAAGTTATGGAAATGGGATCAGGTGACAGGAGACCAAAGGGACAGTACACAATGAAGGGGAACAGCCTACCTGTAACGATTCGAGAAAGAGACCTGGGAGTGGATGTGACACCTAATCTAACTCCTGAGGCACATATAAATAGGATAACGACAGCAGCGTACTCTACACTGGCGAAAATTAGAACTTCATTCAGAAACCTAAATGAGGAAGCTTTTAGGACGCTTTACACTGCCTACGTGAGACCCGTCTTAGAGTATGCCGCGCCATCATGGAGCCCCCACCTGAAGAAACACATAAAGAAACTGGAGAAGGTTCAGAGGTTTGCGACGAGGCTTGACCCAGAGCTACGAGGGATGGGATATGAAGAGCGGCTGAAGGAACTGAACCTTACGACACTAGAGAAAAGAAGGGAGAGAGGAGATATGATAGGGACATATAAAATACTCAGGGGAATTGACAAAGTGGAAATAGATGAAATGTTCACACGTAATAATAACAGAACGAGGGGACATGGGTGGAAACTGGAAACTCAGATGAGTCACAGAGATGTTAGGAAGTTTTCTTTTAGCGTGAGAGTAGTAGAAAAATGGAATGCACTTGGGGAACAGGTTGTGGAAGCAAATACTATTCATACTTTTAAAACTAGGTATGATAGGGAAATGGGACAGGAGTCATTGCTGTAAACAACCGATAGCTAGAAAGGCGGGATCCAAGAGTCAATGCTCGATCCTGCAAGCACATATAGGTGAGTACATATAGGTGAGTACACACACACACACACACACACACACACACACACACACACACACACACACACACACACACACACACACACACACACACACACACACCACCCTCCACCCCCATTAATACCTCCCTCTCTCCCTCACTCCACATCACCACCTTCCTCCACCACCCCAACACTGGCCTCCAGCGAGCGAGCTTCAACGCCTCCAAGCAGATACGGTCAAAGCAATGTAAATTATCTGCCAGTCAAAGGTAAATTCTCCTGGGGGTAGAGAAAGTCCACTACGGGCTCACCATAGCCCGTGCTGCTTGGAACTTTTTGTTCCGGGTAGCGAATCTTAAACAACATGGGATAGAAAACAGAGGCAGGTTGAACACAGAGCTCGCGAAGGGAAGATTACGCGTTCAGGAGTAATACTGATGGATAAGGTAGCGGTGATGTGGAGTTGTGAGTTCCATCTCTGATTGACACTAAACTTACGAATGT